>NW_011495019.1:756502-757252 GCF_000754665.1 Bison bison bison
CTATATGCAGGTCAGGAACCAACAGTTAGAACTGGACATGGAACAACAGACTGGTTCCAAATAGGAAAAGCAGTTCGTCAAGGCTGTATATTGTCACCCTGCTTATTTAACTTCTATGCAGAGTACATCATGAGAAACGCTGGGCTGGAAGAAGCACAAGCTGGAATCAAGACTGCTGGGAGAAATATCAGTAACCTCAGATATGCAGATGACACCACCCTTATGGCAGAAAGTGAAGAGGAACTAAAGAGCCTCTTGATGAAAGTAAAAGTGCAAAGTGGAAAAGTTGGGTTAAAGCTCAACATTCAGAAAACGAAGATCACGGCATCTGGTCCCATCACTTAATGGGAAATAGATGGAGAAACAATGGAAACAGTGTCAGACTTTATTTTTGGGGGCTCCAAAATAACTGCAGATGGTGACTGCAGCCATGAAATTAAAAGACGCTTACTCCTTGGAAGGAAAGTTATGACCAACCTAGATAGCATATTCAAAAGCAGAGACATTACTTTGCCAACAAAGGTCCGTCTATGGTCAAGGTTATGGGTTTTCCAGTGGTCATGTATGGATGTGAGAGTTGGACTGTGAAGAAAGCTGAGCTCTGAAGAATTGATGCTTTTGAACTGTGGTGTTGGAGAAGACTCTTGAGAGTCCCTTGGACTGCAAGGAGATCCAACCAGTCCATCCTAAAGGAGATCAGTCCTGGGTGTTCTCTGGAAGGACTGATGCTAAAGCGGAAACTCCAATACA
>NW_011495019.1:757352-778521 GCF_000754665.1 Bison bison bison
ACTCTTGAGAGTCCCTTGGACTGCAAGGAGATCCAACCAGTCCATCCTAAAGGAGATCAGTCCTGGGTGTTCTCTGGAAGGACTGATGCTAAAGCGGAAACTCCAATACTTTGGCCACCTCATGCGAAGAATTGACTCACTGGAAAAGACCCTGATGCTGGGAGGAATTGGGGGCAGGAGGAGAAGGGGACGACAGAGGATGAGATGGCTGGATGGCATCACCGACTCAATGGACATGAGTTTGAGTGAACTCCGGGAGTTGGTGATGGACAGGGAGGCCTGGCGTGCTGTGATTCATGGGGTCGCAAAGTGTTGGACACGACTGAGCGACTGAACTGAACTGAACTGATACCCATATGATAGGATATTATTTAGTAACAAAAAAGAATGAAGTACTGATGTCTGCTATGACAAGGAGGAACTGGGAAACATCATGCTAAGTGAAAGGAGCCAGAAACATGGGATCGCGTACTCTACTGAGTCTATTTATAGGTAATATCCAGAACAGGAAAATCTGTAGAGACTGAAAGTAGACTAGTGGTTGCCTAGAGTTTGGGGGGCAAGGGAGACAGAGAGACTACGTAATGATGATTAAGAGGTATATGGTTTCTTTTTGGAGTGATGAAAACTTTGTGAATAAACCAAAAAAGACTTTGAATCGTACACTTTGAATGACTGAATGGTAGAGTATCAAATTATATCTCAGTAAAGTTGGGGGAGCCTGGTGGGCTGTCGTCTCTGGGGTCACACAGAGTCGGACACGACTGAAGCGACTTAGCAGCAGCAGCAGCAAAGTTGATTTTTAAAGGTGCCTCAAAGGAATTAAAACTTCCTTCAGGAAGGGCCATTTCAAGAGTGAGCTCTGACTCTCCCAACCGTCACTGCTCCTTCCTATCAGTGGTTCATTTCACTAGTCCACCCCGCAGTACACGGCAGTATACGACACAGGCTTACACCTTCCCCGAGACAGCTGGGCGGGTGGTAGCTTTGCTGGATCAAGTCTAATCCTGCTCTGTTATGACTTTAGTGTCCTTCCTCCCCCATCTACGTTCCCTCTGTCCCTGAAGAGATAGTGAAACTACCCCCCCACCTCCCAGCAGTGGGTGATGACCTGCCACATGATGAAAAAAAAATGAAGATAAATGATACTATAAAAGCACAAGTTTGGGAGTTTGATCAAATCTGGGTTCCAAAGGAAGCATCTGAACAAGTTACCTTAAGTCTCAATCTCAGGTTCCACTTCTGTAAAATGTGGGAAACACCACCTAATGTAGTGAATGCATATGGTTATTATAAAAATTAAATGGTAAAGTCTATATAAATGATTAATATGGTGCCTGGCACACAGATGGTGTGCAATAAATAATAACTGTTATTTATGAAAGCTTTATGCCAAGACTTCCCTTGAGGTCCAGTGGCTAAGACTCTGCACTTCCAATGCAGAGGGCAAGGGTTTGATCCCTGATTGGAGAAATAACAGCCCACATGCCACGTGGTGCAGCCAATAAATAAATAACTAAATAAAAGCCTTATGCTTAGTTTTGTCATGCTGTCACCTGGCAGATCAGCTTCTATATCAAAAAGGCAGTAATAAAAGTAGGCCACTGGCACCCTCAAAAGGCTTATAATCATTTTCCTGACTATTTGTTTAATCCACCGCACTCAACAGATCCCTAGTCCATTCCTACAACTTCTGTGTTTTTTACTTTAATTTTGTTTTCCTATTTCTGGGCTCAATTTAGCCCATACATTAGGCTTATTATTGCCTCTCTAGTTCCATTTTCCCTCCTCAACTTTAGTCTGTATTTATTACTTTAAACACAATACTTTAAGGCACTCAGGGTAAACTATTTACCCAGAGTGGCACAGCACTTGGTATCCGTGTCGTGGTTGTTCAGTCGCTCAGTCATTTCTGACTCTTTAAGACCCCATGCACTACAGCACTCCAGGCTTCCCTGTCCTTCACTGTCTCCTGGAGTTTGCTCTGATTCATGTCCATCACTGACTCAATGAACTCAGTATCCTAGTCCTCTTAAAAGCCTATAACAGGATCAAAACAACTTAAGACAGGCTTGAGAGAGAATTATGAGAGAACCATAAAATGGAATACTAGGCAGCTATGTAAAACAATGCTGTAGAAATATTTAATGACATGAAAAGATATTTACAATGGAGTAGGAAGACACTAGAAGCATATTACAAAGTTTGTACTAACGATGAGATTATTTAATTTTATAATGCATGTATATGCAAAAAGAGCTGCATAGAAATAAAAATAGAACAATAAACAATAGAAAGTTGAGATAAAGTTAATATATTCAGGCAATTTTATTTTATTCTTTTGGCCTACTGTATTTTCTAAATTTTCTTTGGTCAATGTATGTTTTTTTCCCGAGAAAAAGACTGACAAAAATATGAATTTAAACAACACAGAACTTTGCATTTGCTTAGCAGACGCTGCGGCACAGCTCTGGAGTCATAAAGACCAGGACCCAAATCCCCCCTCTACCACTGGCTGAAAGTCTCACCTTGGGAGTCACTGAGCCTTCAGGGGGTGCGGTTACCTGGAGGCAGTCACTGAGCCTTCAGGGGGTGAGTTACCTGGAGGCAGTCACTGAGCCTTCAGGGGGTGAGTTACCTGGAGGCAGTCACTGAGCCTTCAGGGGGTGCGGTTACCTGGAAAATGAAGATGCCCGTCCTAGCAAAGTGCTGGTACCTGGCCTTCAGCAGGCTCCATGTGCTTATTCTTTGGCAGTGGTCCTCAGCTTGAATGTACATCAGAATCACCTGAAGAGCATGCGGAGCCACATGGCTGGGCCCTGACTCCAGAGTTTCTGATGCAATGGGTCTGGGGGGAGGAGGATATCACGAATTTGTGTAAGTTCCCAGGTGACACTGACGCTGCTGGTCTGGAACCATGCTTTGACGACCACTGGTCTAGCCAACAATATACTACACAGATATTACATGCTCTTTCAGAGAAACATTTCCAGAATATGTGCTCACTGGAAACTGAATTATATAAGAGCCTAATACCACAGATTCACCCAAAAGCCCAGACTTTACAACAGAGGATCATTCACCAAGACAGTGAGGAAACTGGGTTTCCACTATAGGTGAAAGCAAATAACAATTACCAGGACTGCATTTAGGTGGGAGACAATGTCTGCAAATGTGGACAGGATCAAGCAATACACAAGAAACAGACGCGGTGTGGATCCCCTGCTCGCTGACCTGTGCCTATGTGGGGAGGAGGGCCGTGTTCAGGGTGGCACAGAGCGCTTGCTTTGCTCTGGGCGCCCTCTGTTGACAAAAATCGACATAGCCACTAGTTCCACTGCCCCCTCCCTTTTCTCCTCCCATCCCAGGAGAGCCAAGAGTCCTAAGTGTGACTCAGACTCGAGGAAAGGTTTCCACTTAGGAAACTGTCCTAAACCCACACGAAGTCAGGACAGGCCTTTCCTTCCTCCAGCTTTCCTAGTCCCCTTCTCTCTGTGTCTGCCCCTCATCTCCAGATGGGTTCACAACTATGGCAGCATGGCAGTCATCTTAATGGCATGTGGAATTTATATCCCAATTGTTGGGCTGGCATTAGCACTGGGAATAAAGTCCTGTTGTAAACAGTCTTTAATACTCTGTGAGGCCCGGTTGGTAATTTTGAAAATATACTAACTGGTGAAGTCCTTAAGAGTTTCTATAGATGAAAATTGTTCAACAGCACCTAGACAACTAAAAGTAGAATGAGAGAATATTAGAGCCGGCAAAGACCTCTAATACTATGATCTCCAATCTCCTCACTTTTATGAGGAAACTGAAGGGCCCCAAAGATAAAGTGACATATAAAGTCACAAAACTAGTGACAGACTCCTCCTGACTCATCATCTTTCCACTATACTATTCCGGTTTTATTCAGAAACCTTGTTCATTCATTAGTCATTACCAAGACAAGTATAACTGCATTTTAATCACTTCATGGAGGGTAAAGAAACTAATGAATATGTAATGATTCCGTTCCACCGTTTTATAAAAAGTAAGCCTTTCCTAGTATCAATATTTTTTTTTGGCTGCACCACGTGGCTTGTAGGATTTTAGCCCCTCAACTAGGGATTGAACCTAGGTCCTTGACAGTGAAATTGCAGGGTCCTAACTACTGACTGCCAGGGAATTCCCTATTGATACTTCTTTAATAGCAATCACTTTAATTCACAGGATCAAATGCTGCACTGATTACCAACAAGTGATGTCTAAACTGGGCATTGCCAAATTTTGGGCCATGGACCAAATCTAGCCTGTGCAACCCACATACAGTCCATGAGATAAGATGGTTTTTACATTTTTAATGATTGAAAAAAAAAACCAAGAACATAATATTTCGTGATGTATGAAAATCATATGAAATTGAAAGGCTGCAAATGCTGTGCCCACAAAACAAGTTCTATTAAAACACAGCCATGCTTAGTGGTTTCCACGCTGTCTGTGGCTGCTCCTGTGCTCAGCAGAAGAGGTGATTAGCTGCAACAGAGACTCTGTGCCCCAAAGCCTAGAATAGTTACTCTCTGATCCCTCACAGAAAATGTTTGCCTATCCCTGTTCCCTCATAGCTCAGCTGGTAAAGAATCCGCCTGCAATGCAGGAGACCCTGGTTCAAACCCTGGGTCAGGAAGATACACTGGAGAAGGGATAGGCTACCCACTCCAGCATTCTTGGGCTTCCCTTGTGGCTCAGCTGGTAAAGAATCTGCCCGCAGTGTGGGAGACCTGGGTTCAATCCCTGGGTTGGAAAAATCCCCTGGAGAAGGGAAAGGCTACCCACTCCAGTATTCTGGCCTGGAGAATTTCATGGACTATATATAGTCCATGGGGTCAGAAAGAGCTGGACACGACTGACTGAGTGACTTTCACTTTCATTCAAGTTCCCAGATGGTGCTAGTGTTAAAGAACTCTCCTGCCAATGCAGGAGACAGAGGAGATGCAGGTTTGATCCCTAGGTTGGATCAAAGAAGATCCCCTAGAGAAGGGCATGGCAACCTACTCCAATATTCTTGCCTGGAGAATCCCATAGACAGAGGAGCCTAGCGGACTATAGTCCATAGGGTCTCAAAGAGTCAGACAGGACTGAAGCAACGTAGCACACATCCTTATTCCAAACTATTGATAAACGTGATGTGTCAGCCTTTGGTCAAGTACAAAGTTCTGGGTAGTAAGTCCTATGGAGGCCCAGGCTCTCTGGGAACCTCCCAGGTTTAGCAGGAGGCCCTCACAGGGTGAGTGCTGACCTATGCTGCCCTTCGACCTGATCTGTCCTCCGCAGAAGTCAAGAGCACTGTGCTAGGCTTGGCCTATTTTTTAATTGATATTTATCAGCAATCCTATGAAAAGAGCACTGCACATGAGAGGCGTACCCAATTTACAAATGAAGAACCAAACCTAAGCAAGGTTAATTATCATGCCCAATTTGATCCAAATCTATCTGGCACCAAAGTTCTTTGCTCCTTCCCTAGGGGCTTTCAACTGTGTTCTGGTCAGCTGAGGGGCCTCATGGGCAGAGAAAGTCCAGAGGTGGGGCCCCAGGCCTTTCCCATCTTTTCTACTAGGACCGACCCACTTACATTTTTTATATTGTATCCATATAATTTGTCTCAAAAAGAAAATTTTCTGCTACAAAATTTAGCCTGAAGATTAGTGTTCCTCTTCAAAACAAAAGCCAATTTCATTATCACTTATTATTACCACCTTCAACAAATCTCTCACAAAACTGGAAATCTCAATTTCCTCATCTGCCAGTCACGATTAGCGCCCTGCCTCCCTGCATGCAGACCAAACTGGTTGAGTGGGGTCTCACTGCTCCCAAGATCAAACGAGACTAGATATGAAGCCATGTGTAAATGAGAGGACTACAGAAACTTAACACAGAATTTTCATCCCCTCCCTAAAGGGCAAGGAGGGGAGCAAGTTGGGAAATAACATTTGCTACTGACCAAAGAAAAATCAAACACGCACGTAAAATGTACACAAAATAAATGTTCAAATAAGAGTAAATAAAAAAAGACATGTGCATGGTGGAAATATCATCAACTCTGAAATCCAACACATTTAAAGTGCAGCTTCCCTAGTTAACAGCTCCATAGCCATGGGCAATGGCTTAAACCTCTTTGACTCAGGGTTTTCTCACCTGCAAATGAGATGAAATAAAATAATACTTGTTCAGTGCTTTATACAGGAACTGGCACCTAATGAGTCAGTGTTTGGTACAGGTTAGCTCTCTTTTCATGGGGACCTGTCATTTATTACTAAAACCCACCTGCCAGAATTAACGAGTGGGTTCCCTGTAAAAAAGTAATGGAATTAAGGCGCTAGGAGTATCTGTAGCTGAGATGATTCTATGAGCCACGTGACAGTACAAAGCTTGTGTGAGCACAGGCTGAAGGCACTCTAAAGGAACAATGAAAGGTACTAATAACAGGAGATACACAGACCATCCCCTGTTGAAAAGTTCTTCTAATTCAATAAGGGTATTTATTGAGTGTTTTAAGAGCCTTCTATGGCTCCATAAAACGACAAATTTACATTGAACATCCACTTCACCAAACCCATTAAACTTGTAAGAGGCACTCTCTTGCTGAAGATTAGATATCTAGCTTCTTAAGTATTAATTTTTCATACTGCTTTGGCAAAGCAAAGGCAACAAACCTAGTTAAAAGTCTGAAAGAAGTTTTTTTTTTCCTTTGTCCACAGGAAAAATATCACAACAGAGTAGTCTCTGTATTTCAAGAAGGCTGAGATGACTTTACTTTTTAATTTGTCCATTTACCAAATTTTTACTGAGCACTTACTCTGTAAAAGGATTCAGGAATACCAAGAAGTACTGAGAGGATAGGGTCCTTGTCCTCACAGGATTGTGTGAGTCATCCAACTTGTTTACCATCACACAACAGGCAGTAGTAAAGTGCTGTTACAAAGTAGGCAAAATGTGCCTCAGGGGTTCAGTGGGCATTTATTAAGAGTCTATAGGGAAATAATTGCACTAGGCAAGACTTCATGGAGCGGGGAACATCTGAAGTGGGATTTAAAGAATGAAGTGTATTTAAACAGAGAGAATACAATAAAGAAAAAACTTAGAATTAGAACCCATATTTGATTTCAAAGCTACATTATCCTACCCCATTATGTGCCTAAAACGCAAAATACCCTACATGAAACAAAAGGAAAAAGACGAGGGCCAGATCATGGAAGGCCTAGAGTAACCACTAAAGTGTCTTCAGCAGATAAAAACTAAGCAGAATATGAGCCCCAGTGAAATCAGAGTTGTCCCTTTAAATGCATGATTACACAGAACTTGCTGAAATTATTTTTTGGTTGCACCAAATTTTGTAACACAAGACTTTAAGTCATCTGTTGCATTCCCCTACCTCTCTAAGTCAACCCTAAATCAGCTCAGTATAATGGTATACAGCTAATGCCACTAAGAAAATAAAAATATCTGACCTATAACTGAAACGCACAACTATACTGTCCAACCACAACGCCTTTGGCCTTATCTTCTATTTGACTAGTTGGTTTCATTCTAAATCATTGGTCACAGTTGTCTGTTGAAGAACAACAGGTTGAGGAGATATAGCAAGCTTCTTAAAAGTAACTTACCAAACGTAACCAGGGCTGGTTGAAGGAAGACCACCTGCTGCCAGTGGTACCAACTACCAGAGCAAGACGATCCTACTAACTACTTGGCCACCCTAAGCAATCCTAGACCAGTGCATTTCCTCATACTGAAAACTGCTAATAAAGGAAATTCTATGATTTTCCTTTTATAAACAGTCCCAGTGATTAATAATCTTTAGTCATATAATTCTTTTTGATGGCCATGTTAGATCTTGCATCATAATACACATCAACTGTATACACAGTATTAGGTCAGTCTACTACAAAGTCAAGCAGTGAAATTATGATCAACCTGTTTGCAAAATACATACTAAGCATTTGGTTCAAGAATGCATACAAACTGTTCTAACAGCCTGAAATCACAGCAACCCCAAACTGAATGAAAGGAGGCAAAGTAGGGAAAGAAATCAAACACCGGCATAAAAGACTGGATATGCCAAGAAACCAGGTACAGAAGAGGGGTAAGGAGGAAAGACAACCACACTTTTCATTCTTTGGACTCAAGTCATTCCCTCATCTATCCACAGAGCCACAGCAACCCTGTAGATTCAGAGGGGAGAAGCTAAGGGACAAAAACTGCCACTGTTTCCACAATAAAGCATGACACTCCCGAGTACCACAAATGCAAACCCATCACAGCCAAACAGCCCTGAAAGGAAAAGAGGGAAGTTGAGCCCAGAGATGAGAAGAGTTTTTCTACATTCCAAGGAAAGCTAAAGGTAGAGGTTAGTAAACAACACCAACTAATACGACACTTTTTACCTAAGAAGTTTTTTAAAAATTTAACCTTTACAATCACCTTACAGACGTAGACACTTACCCACACTTTCACAGATGAGAAAACTGAGCCTTAGACAAGTTAAATAATTTGCTCACAATCTTCACAGTATTTCCCAAACTTCCTTGATCTGAACCTCATGGAAATGTTCATACAGATATGTTAAAATGAGTTCAAATGATTAGTGGAAATTAGGAAAGATTTCATAAAGCACGTTAAATTGTGGCCAGAGATCCTAAAGGATACATAGGACTCTGCTGGGAAAAAGAGGTACATTTCAAGCAAAGGGCACTAGGAAGAAATCAATGTTCAGGAGAGAGAATTGAAGGACTGAAAGAAGACACACAGATCAGAAGAAATATGTGGGTAGGATAACAAGGAGCAAGGTGGTTGCACACAGGCTTCAGTGTCTGCTCAATTTGAACCATTTTCTGTTCAAGACATAAAGTCTCAAAAATGATTCCCTCTTTCTATTTATGTTGCCAAGACCCATAATGAGTGAGGTAAATAAACTTACACAGATTTCATTTCCCTCATATTGACATATTTTTTCTTGGAAATATGGTAAAGCTATGTTCCTGCACTAGAAATTTCAAATCAATACATGTAATTCATTTCACATGGTGAATAACTAAGACTCAAAAAGAAAATGAAAAATATACTTAAATCAGAGACTGTGAGAACTAATCATTTCCTTATAAGGCGTCCTTAAGGCCTCTTTCCCATAAAACAGACAAGAAAAATGATTTACTGACCCTATTAT
Source organism: Bison bison bison (assembly GCF_000754665.1). Lineage (NCBI taxonomy): Eukaryota > Metazoa > Chordata > Mammalia > Artiodactyla > Bovidae > Bison > Bison bison. Next base: position 766,552 of record NW_011495019.1, read on the forward strand.
ATGTCAAGAAACTTACATACGCTATCTCAAATCCTACAACAACCTTTCACAGTAGTTACTATTCCTATTTTACAGAAACTGAGACTCAGAGAAAGCTCAAGAAAAAACTTGCCCAAGGTCATCTAGCCTGCAATGGCAGAGCTGATATTTAAACCAAAAGTCAGGGATATGGGTATGTGTGTGTGGGGGGGTGGTATGTGTGTGTGGGGGGCAGTGTGTGTGTGTGTGTGTGTGTGTATGTGTGTCTACAGAGGAATTTCTATGAAATAAGTTTACACAGAAGCTACAGTGTCTTGGTTGGGGGTTGGGGGTAGCCAATGAATCTGGCTGATCCCTTACCATATCACATCCTTTCAGACATGCAGAAAGTAGCATAATTTCTCTTGACTAAGGATCTGGAGAAGGCTGTCTCAGCCAAACACAAAGCCACTATAAATCTGCCAATCTTTTTGGAGCAATTACCAGGCCTGAAAAGAGGTAATCAAATGCCTGTTTTCATAGGATGGTTATGCAGAGTTTATTTAAACTTAGCACATAAGAATCAGATTTATTGGGGGAAGAAGATTTGTCTTGCAAAATTGTATAACTGAGAAAAAATATTTCCAAATTGTAAATATGACAAAGAACTCGTATCCAGAGTATATAAAGAATTCTTACAATTCAACAGTAGGAGGACAAACAAACCAAATATTTGTATAACCAAATAAAACTAAATAAATGGGCAAAAGACTTGAACAGACAGCTCAACAAAGAAGATACATGAATAGCTAATAAGCACATGAAAACGTACTCTACATTTTTAATCATCAGGGAAATGCAAATTAAAACCACAATGAAATACCAATATATACTCAGTATAATCAAAGAGATGGATAAAACCACCCCACTTTGGAAAACAGTTTGGCAGTCTCTTAAAGTTAAGCATAATACTTTTTATAATTTCTTCGATTATATTACTGCATTGAAATTTTTATAAGGTTCAGTCAAATATTTAGAAATATTTTATTTTCCTTTCAAATTGGATTTAACCCTTTGTCTAGATATTATTTTGATTTGTAATAGAAAGATAATGAGTTACTTGAGTAGTTTTTAAAAATAACTTCCATTAGAATTGTTCGGTGACCACCCCCTGCAAAAAAACTAAGCATAACTTTACCACAAAAGCCAGCTATACCACTCCTAGAAGTCTGCCCAAGAGAAATGAAAACATACATCCATACAAAGACTTGTGAGTATTCATAACAGCATTATGTACTCATAAAAACCAAACTAAATAAGCCAAGTATCTGTCAACTGGTAAATGGATTAACAAAATATGTACACCCACTCAACAGAATACTATTCAGCAATGAAAAGTAATGGTATGGTGATACATACGACGACAGGGATGAATCTCAAAAACACTATGATAAATGAAAGAAGTCATACAAAAAACATTACATACATATCATATGATTGTATATATATGAAATGTCCAGAAAAGGTAATTTTATAGAGTCAGAAAACAAGTAGATGGTGTCTGGGGCTTGGGTGGAAGTAGGGATTGACTGCAAACAAATTTAGGGGGATAATGAAAATATTCTAAAACTGGACTGTGGCGATGGTAATATAAATCTATAAATTCGCCTATAAATTTAATAAAAATCCTTGAATAAGTACACTTACATTGAGCAAAGTTCATATATTATGTCTCAATAGTGCTTTTCTGGCCTGGAGAATTCCATGGACTGTGTAAGTCCACAGAGTCACAAAGAGCTGGACACGACTGAGCAACTCTGTTTTGAAATTCCCTCATAGGTCAGTTGGTAAAGAATCCACCTGCAATGCAGGAGACCCCGGTTCAATTCCTGGGTCGGGAAGATCCACTGGAGAAGGGATAGGCTACCCACTCCAGTATTCTGGGGCTTCCCTTGTGGCTCAGCTGATAAAGAATTTTCTGCAATGTGGGAGATCTGGGTTCAATCCCTGGGTTGGGAAGATCCCCCGGAAAAGGGAAAGGCTACCCACTCCAGTATTCTGGCCTGGAGAATGCCATGGACTGTATAGTCCATGGAGTTGCAAAGAGTCGGACATAACTGAGCGATCTTCACTTTCACTTCACGCTTTTTAAAAAGTAATTACTAAACATACATATGTATTTTCTATACATATATACGTATGTATTAAATAACTCCAGGGGAAACAAAAAAGTATATAAGAAAGGGAATGTAATCATGATCTCTTACGGTTCAGCTATATTCACTCATAATAATGTATGTATTATGTAAACATAAATGAATAATGAACACTGATTTAGCAAAAAATAAAAAGGCTTTGTTAGAAGGAAGGCTTTGTCTATAAAACTGCTAATTTCTCACCTCCAATAGTAAGTAGGAAGCCAAAGGATAGAGCTTCAAACTGATAAATCAAGAAATATCAAAACAAGCATGTGATTTAGGTGCATGGTTGTAAGTAACAAGAAATAAAATGGTCTTTCCTAGGAGAGAGAGATGTTTATGAACTTTCTACAGGATGGAATAATCTAAAAGGCAATATTAAGTCTGAAGCCAATGAATGGTTTGAAGCTGCAGCCTTTACCAGCCCTTCATCCACTAGAGGGTGTAAGGCAACGCACACAAGGACCTGAGCCACTGACGGGTGACCCGTGTCTGATTCTGAAGAGAAGCAACATTTGAATAAATTTTGCATGAGGCTGAAAGCAGGGTTCTAGGTAACCTACCAGGAAGAAAAGAAAGCGATTGCATACTTTTTGTAATTTAAGAGCAAAGTAGAAGTATTTTTAGTTTAAAAAAAAGGTGGGGCAGTACAATAATTACTCTTGATCGTGAGATAAAAGAGAGGTATGAAGGAGGAAGGAATAGTTGGGCAACTTGGGATGGACATGCACACACTGCTGTATTTAAAATGGATAACCAACAAGGACCTACTGTATAGCACAGGAACTCTGTTCAATGTTATATGGCAGCCTGGATGATAGAGGAATTTGGGGAAGAACGGAAACAAGTATACGAATGGTGGAGTCCCTTCACTGTTCATCTGAAACTATCACAACATGGTTAACTGGTGCTGCTGCTGCTGCTAAGGCTACACTTAAATATAAAATTTTTTTTAAAGAAATTAAAAGTTTTTTTTAAAAAGAAAGAGATATGAAACATTTTATTTCTGAATCTGTCATTTTAATCCAGTTTCCAACTGAGAAATGGCAGTGGGGTAAAATTTCTCATTCAACAACTAAGTGCTAGCTGGAACTGATACTAAACACAGCAAATGAAAACGCTGTTGTCTAGACAGTTCTAATGTTGCCTTTTTGTGTGTGGAGGCGGGGGCGAGTGGGGGACTCTAAGTATTCATTCTTTACAGCAACCACAATGTAGTTTTGAAAAATGTAAAGCAGATCATGTTATTCTCTGCTTAAAATCTTTCAAAAGCTTCACATTAAACTGAGAATATTTTTCATTTATTCATTCAACAAATACTTATTGATCTCCTCCTACATGCCTAGCTCTGCTCTAAGCAATGTCACAACTTGCACAGAACTTATATTTTGGTGGAAGAGATAGACAATAAAGTATGCACGCTAGATAATTTAAGATAATGAGAGAGAGTGTATATGTGGATAACTTTAGACTGGTGTGGGCTGGGAAGGCTTCTCTGAGAAGTAAATTTTGTCCCTGTGACCTGAATGAGAAGGGGAAGATCTGGGTCAAAAGCACTGCAGATCTGACAGTGACTCCACAGCTGAAGCTGAAATCAAGCTCCCAAAGTTAAAAAATGGAAAGAATGGCCAATGCAGCTGAAGCTGACAGTAAGTAAGAGAGGGGCAGGAGATGAATTACAGAGGTAGGCAATGAGCTCACAAAAACATACTCCTAAATCCATACAGTGAGATACTATTCCATCAAAAATAGAAAGTACTGATACACGCTACAACATGGATGAACGCTCAAAACATTACACCAAGTGAAAGAAGCCAGTCACTAAAGCCAGTGAGTGAAGTCACTCAGTCGTGTCCGACTCTTTGCGACCCCATGGATGGTAGCCTGCACCAGGCTCCTCTGTCCATGGGACTTTCTAGGCAAGAGTACTGGAGTGGGTTGCCATTTCCTTCTCCAGGGAATCTTCCTGACCCAGGGATCGAACCCAGGTCTCCCACATTGTAGACAGACACTTTACCATCTAAGCCAAGACCAGATACTGTACGATTATGCTTTCATTAAATGTCCAGAATAGGCAAATACACATAGACAGAAAGCAGCTCAATGGCGCATGTGTGCAAAGGATGGAAAAGTGACAGCTAAAGGCTATGTATGAGGTTTCTCTAGGGTGGCATTTTAAGAACAACAATTACTCGAATCTTATTTTTCAAAACTGCAAACTGCAATCCATTAGTGAGTTCAGGAAATCAATTCTGGTCAATTAATTGTTAGTCACAATCAACAGTTTTGTTTTTTTTTAATGGAACAGAATAGAAAATACCACAGAGAATCAGGATGGTGTGATCACTCATCTAGAGCCAGATATCCTGGAATGTGAAGGCAAGTGGGCTTTAGGAAGCATCACTACGAACAAAGCTAGTGGAGGTGATGGAATTCCAGTTGAGCTATTTCAAATCCTGGAAGATGATGCTGTGAAAGTGCTGCACTCAATATGCCAGCACATTTGGAAAACTCAGCACTGGCCACAGGACTGCAAAAGGTCAGTTTTCATTCCAATCCCAAAGAAAGGCAACGCCAAAGAATGCTCAAACTACCGCACAACTGCATTCATTTCACACACTAGTAAAGTAATGCTCAAAATTCTCCAAGCCAGGCTTCAGCAATATGTGAACCGTGAACTTCCAGATGTTCAAGCTGGTTTTAGAAAAGGCAGAGGAACCCGAGATCAAATTGCCAACATCTGCTGGATCATCGAAAAAGCAAGAGAGTTCCAGAAGAACATCTATTTCTGCTTTATTGACTATGCCAAAACCCTTGACTGTGTGGATCACAAGAAACTGTGGAAAATTCTGAAAGAGATGGGAATACCAGACCACCTGACCTGCCTCTTGAGAAACCTATATACGGGTCAGGAAGCAACAGTTAGAACTGGACATGGAACAACAGACTGGTTCCAAATAGGAAAAGGAGTACGTCAAGGCTGTATATTGTCACCCTGCTTATTTAACTTATATGCAGAGTACATCATGAGAAACGCTGGGCTGGAAGAAGCACAAGCTGGAATCAAGATTGCTGGGAGAAATATCACTAACCTCAGATATGCAGATGACACCACCCTTATGGCAGAAAGTGAAGAGGAACTAAAAAGCCTCTTGATGAAAGTGAAAGAGGAGAGGGGGAAAGTTGGCTTAAAACTCAACATTCAGAAAACTAAGATCATGGCATCTGGTCCCACCACTTCATGGCAAACAGATGGGGAAACAGTGGAGACAGTGTCAGACTTTATTTTTGGGGGCTCCAAAATCTCTGCAGATAGTGATTGCAGCCATGAAATTAAAAGACGCTTACTCCTTGGAAGGAAAGTTATGACCAACCTAGATAGCATATTCAAAAGCAGAGACATTACTTTGCCAACAAAGGTCCGTCTAATCAAGGCTATGGTTTTTCCAGTGGTCATGTATAGATGTGAGAGTTGGACTGAAAAGAAAGCTGAGTGCCAAAGAATTGATGCTTTTGAACTGTGGTGCTGGAGAAGACTCTTGAGAGTCCCTCGTACTGCAAGGAGATCCAACCAGTCCATTCTAAAGGAGATCAGCCCTGGGTGTTCATTGGAAGGACTGATGCTGAAGCTGAAACTCCAGTACTTTGGCCACCTGACATGAAGAACTAATTCATGTGAAAAAACCCTGATGCTGGGAAAGATTGTAGGCAGGAGGAGAAGGGGACGACAGAGGATGAAATTGTTGGATGGCTCACGGACACAATGGACATGGGTTTGGGTGGACTTTGGGAGTTGGTGATGGACAGGGAGGCCTGGCATGCCGTGATTCACGGGGTTGCAAAGAGTCGGACACGACTGAGAGACTGAACTGAACTGAAGAACACAGTATGGATAAGAAATTTTGGTAAGACTAATTTAACTCTTATGTTTGTGTATGTGCATGTGTGAGTGTACTGGGTCATGATGTAAAAGCTATCGTTTACTAGAAACCGCCGTCTTTTTTAAGCTTGAAAGCGCTGAGCTTGTAAGACCTTGAACACCCTTACTATGTCCTCCATTCCAAATCACCCCAAGGAAAGAAAAACAGCCATCATTTCTTTGCCACCAAAACAAATGAGTATGACAGAAAACTCACTTGCTATTGCCCATGGCTCCCAATGAAAATAAGCCCTAAAACTTCATTTGCGAAAAACTGGACAAAAGTAAAGTTCATTCCGGGGATTAAAAAAAAAAGTTAACTGGTGAGAAAAGGGGACATTAAAAATCCTTAAGAAGAAAGAAAATACTTTGGGGATAAAAATCTCTTAGATAAATTTATAATCTTCCCTCTAAATTAAAAGTAAGAGTGCTACTCCAAATTTAAATCCCTAATTATCTCAGTCACATCTGTCATCTTCTTTGAAATTCCCATTTTGTCAGAATCACTTTATCATGTCCATATAACAGCTCTTGGACAGATTGTTAGAAAACTGAAGGAAAAAACTCTTTAAGGAGCCACTGACTAGCACTTAAAAAATCAGAGTCTAACACTGTGCCATTGCTTTTCTTTGTATTAAAAATCCAAAATTATAACAGGAAGTTTTATTTCATTCCTCATGGGCATGTTCTTCTTGACACTCCCAGGAAAGCAGTGTTCTCTAATGTAAACAGCAAATCACAATCATAGGCCATAGTGTAGCCAGCAAGCAAAAGTAAGTAAATTCATAAAATAAAAAAAGATAAACTGTAGACCATAAGTTATTTTAACAAACAAAATAGGAAGAAAACTTGACAGAAATAAGCTATGCAAGGAACTTCCAGTTCATATGAAGACTTTCCGTGCTGTTACATTCTCCAAAGATTCCGTAATATCTTATCTTGCCACAGGAGGATGAGAACATCCCCATTTAAAGAGGAGAGAACACTGACAGAAGAGTACAAGAGGAAACTACAAGACTCGGAGGCTGAAAATCCAGGGCTCCAGTCTAATTGTGCCACTAACTATGTGACAAGGTGAAATTCATTTAAAAATCTCTGCTCTGAGGGACAGGGTGGGTAGGGAGGTGGGGGAGGGGGGTTTCAGGATGCGGGAACACATGTATACCTGTGGCTGATTCATGTTGGGAAAGTATGGAAAAAACCATCAAAATATTGTAAATTATCCTCCAACTAAAATAATTAATTTAAAAAAAAAGTCTTTTCCTAGTAAGTCCAATGCTAGGGGCTTTGTCAAAAAAAACAACTCTACTTTGGTTTTCTTAGCTACAAAGTAGGGATAATAAAGCCTGAGCTTCCTAGCAGAGCTGTTGTGAAGATCAAAGCTGAACATACTGACACATGGAAGCACACGCTGTAAACTGCAAAATAATTGACTAACATTCCAGTTCCTTAGCTGATTCAACACCTGAAACCCAACCAAGAGTGTGCTCTCATCTCCAACGTGAATGGCAATGCTTCATGCCCACAGGTCAAGTGTGGGCAATGCACCAAGCCATAATCCCAAACTTTATCACCCCAGTTAAGGGGTGTTCAGTTGCTTAGTCATGTCCAATTCTCTGCGACCCCAGGGACTGTAGCCTGCCAGGCTGCTATGGCCACGGGCTTCTCCAGGAGACAATACTGGAGTGGGCTGCCATGCCCTCCTCCAGGGACCGGTTAAGGGGATACTCTCTGTATTTCTTCAATCATAGCTAGGATGACCATACATCCCATTCATCAAGATCTGCCTCAGACTATTTCAACACTAGCATCCCTTTACTCTCTCAAAACTGCCCCAACTTGAATGATAAACTATATACAGTCACCCTAATTACAGCAGATATACGTTGTAGCACCAAGAGGTGACAGGCAAGGTCTAGGTTTAGGACTACCACTGTAGTTCCTGCTGCTGCTGCTGCTAAAATCACTTCAGTCGTATCCAACTCTGTGCAACCCCATAGATGGCAGCCCACCAGGCTCCCGAGTCCCCGGGATTCTCCAGGCAAGAACACTGGAGTGGGTTGCCATTTCCTTCTCCAATGCATGAAAGTGAAGTCGCTCAATCGTGTCCGACTCTTCATGACTCCATGGACTGCAGCCCACCAGGCTCCTCCATCCACTGGATTTTCCAGGCAAGTGCACTGGAGTGGGGTGCCATCGCCATCCCCGACTGTAGTTCCTAGTTCCTAAGGGCCTCTGAAAACCATTCCAAAAAAATAAAAACATTAGCGGAAACAATTAGTTTCTATGCAGAACCAAGGCCCCTTCTAATCAGTCTGCTGTTCCCAGGTCCCTTCTGAATAAAATCTCTGGTGCTAATGCACACAAATATTCTCTCATTCAGAGAACATTACAAACCCACAAAGTATTCCAGCCTTAATCAACACTTAGGAACTCTATCATAAGCACGTGCATATACACATAAATCACAGAGCTAGGAATCTAAACCATAACACTGTGTCATCAACCTAAAATTCTGCGTGGCGTGAGATAAAACATTCAGCCTTTCTGAGCAGGTTTTCACTTCTGCTAATCTGGAACATGTCTGTCGCCTCCACTTCCATGGAGGGACCACATCAGCAAGCACTGTGATGTGCTCGGAGTGCTTTGTAAAAGCAATGGAGTGCCATCCTCGAAAGCCTGTTAACTGACTGGGAAAGAATGCTGAGCTGAAATTGCATAAAAAAGCAAAACCTCTATGAGGTGACAGGTGGATTTTTCTCCCCTCCTTTCCTTCTCACATTTTTGATTCCATGTGTTATCAGGGGTGTGTGTAACAGGGTGAAAAGGGTCACCGTAACGGTGAAATGCTGGCCCACTTAGTGCTAAGGAACTTTGTTGTTATAATTCTTAACCAGGGTCATGGACTCAAAGATTTATAGTTCAGTGTTAAGGGATCTATGAAGCCCCCAAATGATAAATAAATAAAGTCAGTGAGCAGAAATACTGCACATGACCACATTTTTCTTTGTTAAGTCAATAATGGCCAGTATAGAGGAAAGGACACTCAAAAACAGAGGACACATTTCAGTGCTAGTTCAGCTACAAACTTGTATTGTTACTGTGGATAAGTCACTTTAATCTCTGTGTGCCTGTTTCCTTATCTTTCCAAAGGAAATACTTGCCTTATCCATTCAAGAGGTGGTGGTGAGGATAAGAGGAGAAAATACTGATGAAAGCCCCACTCTGCAAGAGTCAAAAGATTGTCATTTTTATCTCTTTTAAAATCACCATTAGATGCTGAGAGGAATTCTGTCTGGAGATGGTTCCTATTTACTTAGAAAGGAAATGCAAAAAAATAAGGAAAAACAAATAAAGATTCACTAATTAAAGTTCACCTTCACCTCCACTCTCTGGTCTCTGGATGTGCTGAGCCAAAGCACTCTGGCGAGGTGTAAAGACCACAAGTTCAGTTTCTGCCCAGCTCAGGCTGCTCAGTGACCAGTGTTTCACACTGATAAATGCCTCCCAAATCTCACAGCACAAAGTGAGAGTTCACAAGGTTAGGCGCATTAATTAGCAGGATTCATTTGGATTCTGTATTCATCAAATGCAACAAGCAGCCATTCAATATTTGCCTGTTTGCACTACACTAAGGTCTCTAATTCAAAGATCCAGACAGAAAAACAAAATAAAACCGAAGAAATTAAACTAAAATAAACCAGCACCATCAGAATGTGCCTCAAAGTAAATTAAGCAGCCTTAAACCACAGCAAAAGGGTCTGCATAGGCCCACAGCAGACAGTATGCGTAATAAACATGCAGGCTACAGAAGCGGGTCCCGCTGCAAAATAAAGGAAAAGTAAAGTGGTTCTAAGCAGAGACTACTTTTTGTGCTTTAACAAATTCCTCTTAATTCCTTCTGCTTAATTCCTTATTGATCTGTAATCCCCACAGGAAGACACATTATGTGGAACCTTTTCTGAGTCTGTTCCCCACACTTAACTTCAATTAGTTTTACCTTCCTATATCTAAAATAAGCCTATATCCAAAATAAGCAACATTTTATAAGCAAATATTTGAGTTAGTATACAAAAGTAGATTCAGAGACTGACCACGATTCCTTATGTTTTCAAGGTCCTAGGTGGAAAGTACAGGGTGAAATAGAAAATGTCACTCATTTCAAAGCAGCCCAGAGGATTGTAGTTTTTTATTTTGGCTGCAAAAATCACCTGGAGGAATTTCTGAATACCCGAATGGTTAAGCCCAATCTTAGCCCCACTCATCTCCAAGCAATGGTACTTTTTCGGTTATATGGCCAGGATACAGAACTGCTATCAAAGGACATGAATTTCACAGCTTACAGAAGCTCTAGGGCAAATCTAAACCAGAAAGAAAACAGGAAGACCTTCTACATCATCTTTAAGTCTGGGGTAAATGACCATCTCTTTCACCAAAAGCTCCCATAGGAACGACCTTCAGTGCCAATAGAGATCCCACTGGGAGATGAACACAGAGGGGAACAGCACTTTCTCTTCCCGCCTTTTCGCCATACCCTACCTGGACCAGTCTGATGCCAACTCAACACCAGAAACGCAAGAACTGAGCCAATACTTCCAAATCTGGAAGGCACTCAAATAGTGAATGTTGATTATGGCGCCATCCTGGTGTTTAAGCTCAGCTTCAGGGGTTTTGATGAGATTTAATTAAGCTCTAGGAAGGGGAACTAGGTCAACCCCTTGGTCTAGCATTCTGATAATGAACATCCCTTAATGAGCATTACTGGACAAGTCTAATAATAGTGACTTTTTTGGACAACCCTAACACAAGAGAAGACTCTACACATCGACACCACCAGATGGTCGACACCGAAATCACATTGATTACATTCTTTGCAGCCAAAGATGGAGAAGTTCTATATAGTCAGCAAAAACAAGACCGGGAACAGACTGTGGCTCAGATCATGAGCTCCTTATTGCCAAATAAGATTGAAAATTCAGACTGAAATTGAAGAATGTGGAGAAAACCATTAGACCCTTCAGGTATGACCTAAATCAAATCCCTTATGACTATACAGCGGAAGGGAGAAATAGATTTAAGGGACTAGATCTGATAGACAGAGTGCCTGATGAACTATGGATGTAGGTTCGTGACACAGGACAGGAGTCAGGAATCAAGACCATCCCCAAGAAAAAGAAATGCAAAAAAGGAAAATGGCTGTCTGAGAAGGCCTTACAAATAGCTGAAAAGAAGGAAAGCGAAAAGCAAAGGAGAAAGGAAAGCTATACCCATTTGAACGCGGAGTTCCAAAGAACAGCAAGGAGATAAGAAAGCCTTTATCAGTGATCAATGCAAAGAAATAGAGGAAAACAACAGAATGGGAAAGACTAGAGATCTCTTCAAGAAAATTAGAGATATCAAGGGAACATTTCAGGCAAAGATGGGCTCGATAAAGGACAGAAATGGTATGGACCTAACAGAAGCAGAAGATATTAAGAAGAGATGGCAAGAATACACAGAAGAACTGTACAAAAAAGATCTTCACGACCCAGATAATCACGATGGTGTGATCACTCACCTAGAGCCAGACATCCTGGAACGTGAAGTCAAGTGGGCCTTAGAAAGCATCACTATGAACAAAGCTAGTGGAGTTGATGGAATTCCAGTTGAGCTATTCCAAATCCTGAAAGATGACGTTGTGAAAGTGCTGCACTTAATATGCCAGCAAATTTGGAAAACTCATCAGTGGCCACAGGACTGCAAAAGGTCAGTTTTCATTCCAATCCCAAAGAAAGGCAATGCCAAAGAATGCTCAAACTACCACACAATTGCATTCATCTCACATGCTAGTAAAGTAATGCTCAAAATTCTCCAAGCCAGGGTTCAGCAATACATGAACCGTGAACTTCCAGATGT
>NW_011495019.1:778621-780080 GCF_000754665.1 Bison bison bison
GGTCAGGAAGCAACAGTTAGAACTGGACATGGAACAACAGACTGGTTCCAAATAGGAAAAGAAATATGTCAAGGCTGTATATTGTCACCCTGCTTATTTAACTTATACGCAGAGTACATCATGAGAAACGCTGGGCTGGAAGAAGCACAAGCTGGAATCAAGATTACCAGGAGAACTATCCATAATCTCAGATATGCAGATGACACCACCCTTATGGCAGAAAGTAAAGAAGAACTAAAAAGCCTCTTGATGAAAGTGAAAGTGGAGAGTGAAAAAGTTGGCTTAAAGCTCAACATTCAGAAAACGAAGATCACGGCATCTGGTCCCATCACTTCATGGCAAATAGATGGGAAAACAGTGGAAACAGTGGCTGACTTCATTTTTCTGGGCTCCAAAATCACCGCAGCTGGTGACTACAGCCATGAAATTAAAAGACACTTACTCCTTGGAAGGAAAGTTATGACCAACCTAGACAGCGTATTGAGAAGCAGAGACATCACTTTATCCACAAAGGTCCATCTAGTCAAGGTTATGGTTTTTCCAGTGGTCATGTGAGAGCTGGACTATAAAGAAGGCTGAGCGCCGAAGAATTGATGCTTTTGAACTGTGGTGTTGGAGAAGACTCTTGAGAGTCCCTTGGACAGCAAGGAGATCCAACCAGTCCATCCTAAAGGAGATCAGTCCTGGGTGTTCATTGGAAGGACTGATGCTGAAGCTGAAACTCCAATACCTTGGCAACCCGATGCGAAGAGCTGACTCACTGGAAAAGACCCTGATGCTGGGAAAGATTGAGGGCAGGAGGAGAAGGGGAAGACAGAGGATGAGATGGTTGGATGGCATCACCGACTTGATGGACATGGGTTTGCGTGGACTCCGGGAGTTGGTGATGACAGGGAGGCCTGGCGTGTTGCGGTTCATGGGTTTGCACAGAGTTGGACACGACTGAGCGACTGAACTGAACTGATAAGGAATAGTGGATAGGCATTCAAAGATATAAATGATGGCTAGAAATACAGAGATATTTCTAGGAGCTACCCTTTTAAATCTGAAGAGTATCAATATCTCCAAACAGCAGGAGGTAAATTTCAGAGGCAAGGTGTCTTATATCATTTCTCTGAGGCAGGCTAACCTGTTCTACCCTAACTCTGTCAGCCTCACCAGATCCAAAAAGCACACAAATAGGGAAGGCGTTCTACACCCTTCCCTAAACCTTTCTGAGGATGTCTTGGCGGGAGACAGTTTCGCTCTAACCCACAAATGGGGCCTGGGCTTTCTCCAATCATCCTCCCTAATCTAACAAAGAAAGGCAGCAGAAACTTCCCTGATTAAAACCATAAGGCTGAATTCCCCCAGGGACAAGAATGGAATTTTCTTGTTGCTGATTACCACAGGGACTCCAAAAATCTGTGAGGCAGGGGCTAAGTGGTTGGGAATAAACAGACAAGTCTAACACAAAATT
>NW_011495019.1:780180-780633 GCF_000754665.1 Bison bison bison
CAACATCCGCTGGATCATGGAAAAAGCAAGAGAGTTCCAGAAAAACATCTATTTCTGCTTTATTGACTATGCCAAAGCCTTTGTGTGGATCACAAGAAACTTAAAATTTCTGAAAGAGATGGGAATACCAGACCACCTGACCTGCCTCTTAAGAAACCTGGATGCAGGTCAGGAAGCAACAGTTAGAACTGGACATGGAACAACAGACTGGTTCCAAATAGGAAAAGAAATATGTCAAGGCTGTATATTGTCACCCTGCTTATTTAACTATACGCAGAGTACATCATGAGAAACGCTGGGCTGGAAGAAGCACAAGCTGGAATCAAGATTACCAGGAGAACTATCCATAATCTCAGATATGCAGATGACACCACCCTTATGGCAGAAAGTAAAGAAGAACTAAAAAGCCTCTTGATGAAAGTGAAAGTGGAGAGTGAAAAAGTTGGCTTAAAG
>NW_011495019.1:780733-808757 GCF_000754665.1 Bison bison bison
ATTTTCTTGTTGCTGATTACCACAGGGACTCCAAAAATCTGTGAGGCAGGGGCTAAGTGGTTGGGAATAAACAGACAAGTCTAACACAAAATTATGAGACATCAAGAAAACCAGGTTAAAAAAATTATCATGTAGCTTGTAAAAGAAAAAACAAAAGCAATCACAACTGTGCTTGAGTGATTTTCCCCCTACAATATCCACAATTTCAATAATGTGATTACAATACCTTTAAGGTTAAGAAGTATGTTTTATATATTGCTAATGAAAATTCATTGCTGAAACTAACCAAATCACTCTCCAAAATAAATAATTCCAGGAAATGCTCTCTATCATGTAGCACTCTTAGATAAAAGACACACACACCACATCTGAGTTATAAACAACTTATACCAACCTGGCTGTCCCGTGTTGGGAATCCATGATAACCTGGGGTCAGAGGCTCGTTCTGAGACAAAGAAAAGAAAAGAAAACCATAAGACAAAAGACAGTGTTAAGAATCATCCAAAATGATCAGACATAAATTCCTTCAGTAGTTCCTAAGGTGTTCCACTGCTCTACTCCACTCTACCTATGAACATCTCTGAGTTCAGCATGCTATGCTATGCTAAGTCACTTCAGTTGTGTCCGACTCTGTGTGACCCCATAGACAGCAGCCCACCAGGCTTCCCCGTCCCTGGGATTCTCCAGGCAAGAACACTGGAGTGGGTTGCCATTTCCTTCTCCAATGCATGAAAGTGAAAAGAGAAAGTGAAGTCGCTCAGTCGTGTCCGGCTCTTAGCGACCCCAAGGACTGCAGCCTACCAGGCTCCTCTGCTCATGGGATTTTCCAGGCAAGAGTACTGGAGTGGGGTGCCATTGCCTTCTCCGGAGTTCAGCATGCAGGATAGCAAAAAAAAAAAAAACAAAAACATGAAAAACAATATTTTATTAGGAGCACTATCCATAAAGCACTGTGTTCCTCCTCATCCAGCTAAATGTTTGCTTCTCAGAGCCTCTCCAACAGAGCAGTCCAGGGATTTGGGGCAGATCAACTCTTAACTTCACACTATGGGACTCCAGCATGTCTGGCCCCTGAACTTTCTAAAAGCCAGTAGCACTCCCGAACACTGGACAATGAAAAACCTTCACATATTTCCAAAAGTACCATCATTGGGAAGGGGACAGCATCACCCCTACTAAGAACTGCCTCTTGACCTGGACAAATTTTGTCCCTTCCCTCTATCACTCTGCCTTCCTTCAATTTTGCCCCTGTTCCAGACTTCCTCTACCATCCTACATCCTATGGACTCAAGTGACTCCTAATACGTATATGTGTTAAATTTATTAGGTTATTTGCACAATTTACTTTCCGTATTATTTATAATTAAATTCATCTTTTTTTAAAGGTGTATCATACTGAGTAGGTCTTCCCAGGTGGCACCGGTGGTATAGAACTCGCCTGCCAATGCAGGAGACATCAGACACGTGGGTTCAGTCCCTCAGTCAGGAAGACCCCTCGAGGAGGGAATGGCGACCCACTCCAGCATTCTTGCCTGGAGAATCCCATGGACAGAGGAGCCTGGCGGACTACAGTCCGTGGGATTGTGCAGAGTTGTACACAAATGAAGTAACTTAGCATGCACACACCCACATCATACTGAGTGTCTCATCTTCACATTAACCATTAAATCAAGATCCTTGAGGGCTAGAATGGTAACCAATAGAAGCTATGCAAACCCTAATTAAGTATAAGGTCATACCATATGAGCACTCACTCATGGCTTACTTGACTCATTCAGTCATTCAGTTTACATACACGGAATATCTTATATTTTGCAAGAACTGTTTAGATGACTGACAGAGTAAGAAAGATGAATAAAACAAGGCCCTTGCCTCCAAGGGAACTTTAGAATGGGAGAAGACACACATGCACATAAAGGTGTAAATGAGAAAATAGTGTTTCTGTAGTTTTTTCAAGGTGCTCAATACAGCTACCTCAAAGATATTCATCCTCTTCAATTCATTTGTATTTCCACTCCTACTAGCAGATGGTAAGTTAAGAATTTTCATTGATAGGACCTTCTTTTATGACAAGATAGTGAACCTTCCATCTAATGGTACATCTGCTTTGATTTTATCTACATCTTTGATCATCAAAAGTACACACTCCTTTCAAAAACATGAAAGCGCAAGGTGTCAACTTAAGCTCCCTGCATAGACCCCATGTCTTGTTCATCATGATTTCCCCACAGTCAAGCACAGTGTCTAACACATGCTGGACATTCAAAAGAATGTGTAAATAAATAAACAAGGTTCAATAATCAGAAATTATTAGGAATCGTTGGAGCATAGAAAAAGCAAGAAAATTCCAAAAAAAAACACATCTGCTTCACTAACTATGCTAAAGGCTCTGACTGTGTGGAACACAACAAAGTGTGGAAAATTCTTGTAAGAGATGGGAACACCAGACCACCTTACCTGCCTCCAGAGAAACGTGTATGCAGGTCAGGAAGCAACAGCTACAACCGGACATAGCACAACAAACTGGTTCAAAACTGGGAAAGGAGTATGTCAAGGCTGTAAACCGTCACTCTGCTAATTTAACTTATATGCAGAGTACATCACGTGAAATGAAGGGCTGGATGAAGCACAAGCTGGAATCAAGATTGCCAGAAGTATCAATAACCTCAGATATGCAGATGACACCACCCTTAGGGCAGAGAGAGAAGCGGAACTAAAGAGCCTCTTGATGAAGGTGAAAGGGGAGAGTGAAAAAGCTGGCTTAAACCTCAACATTCAAAAAACAAAGATCATGGCATCCGGTCCCATCACTTCATGGCAAATAGAGAGGGAAACAGTGACAGACATTATTTTCTTGGGCTCCAAAATCACTGCAGATAGTGACTGCAGCCACAAAATTAAAAGACGCTTGCTCCTTGGAAGAAAAGCTATGACAAACCTGGACAGCGTATTAAAAAGCAGAGACATTGCTTTGCCCACGAAGGTCCGTATAGTCAAAAGCTATGGTTTTTCCAGTAGCCATGTATGAATGTGAGAGTTGGACCATAAAGAAAGCTAAATGCCAAAGAACTGATGCTTTTGAGCCATGGTGCTGGAGAAGACTCTTGATGGCATCACCAGCTCAATGGAAGAGTTTGAATAAGCTCCGGGAGTTGGTGATGGACAGGGAAGCCTGGCGTGCTGCAGTCAATGGGGTCACAAAGAGTCAGACACAACTGAGTGACTGAACTGAACTGGACTTCAAGGAGATCAAACCAGTCAATCCTAAAGGAAATCAATCCTGAATATTCATTAGAAAGACTGATGCTGAAGCTGAA
Organism: Bison bison bison; assembly: GCF_000754665.1. NCBI lineage: Eukaryota > Metazoa > Chordata > Mammalia > Artiodactyla > Bovidae > Bison > Bison bison. Next base: position 784,051 of record NW_011495019.1, read on the forward strand.
ACTCCAATACTTTGGCCACCTGATGCGAAGAGCTGACTCATTAGAAAAGACCCTGATGCTGGGAAAGATTGAAGGCAGGAGGAGAAGGGGATGACAGAGGATGAGATGGTTGGATGGCACCACTGACTCGATGGACATGAGTTTGAGCAAGCTCCAGGAGGTGGTGAAGAACAGGGAACCCTGGCATGCTGCAGTCCATGGGGATCATAAAGAGTTGGACACAACTGAGCGACTGAACAAATTAAGCATTCAGTTGCTGACTCACAGACAATTCAAGTTCTCTTTTTTTTTATTCCTAAGTCTCCATTTTGGACATTTATAAATTGTCTTCCCAAAGACAGTACACCAAAGATAATTGCCTTTAAAAATGATAGGTGCCAAAAAAAAAAAACAACTGATAGGTACCAAAACAATTATGAGAAAGAACAAAGTTGAAGGGCTCACATTACAAAGCTACAGTAATCAAAACAGTGTAATACTTTTAGGAACAGACAGACCAACGAGGTACGAGTCCAGACATAAACCCTTGCAGTTATGATCAACTGAGTTTTAAAAAGTGTGCCAAGAAAAACAATGGAAGAAAGAATAACCTTTTCAACAAATGGCACTGGAACACCTGGATATCTCATGTTGAAGAATAAAGCTGGAACTCTGTCTTATGCCATATACAAAATTAACTCAAGACAGATCATAGACCTGAAATCATACAACACTTAAAAGAAAACAAAGGAAATCTTCATGACCTTTGATTATGTAATGGTTTCTTTGATATAACTACAAAAACACAAGTGACAAAGGAAAAACAGATTAAATGAACTTCATCAAAACTTAAAAGTTCAGTACTTCAAAGGACACCATCACTTCTGGGGATCTAATACACACACAGTGATTACAGTTAACAAGACTGTATGATATACTTGAACTTTGCTAAGAGAATAGGCTGTAAATGTTCTCACCACACAGACACACACAAAGATAATTATGTGACAATGATGCAGGTGTTAGTTACAGCTATGGTATTAATCATTTTGTAATATACAAATGTATCAAACCAACAAGTTGTACACATTAAACTTATACACTGTTAATGCCAATTATGCCTCAATACTGCTGGGGAGGAAAAGATACCATCAAGTTAGACAACATAATGGGAGAAAATATTTGCAAATCCTTTGTCCAACAAGGGACTTATACTCCAGAACATAAAAGAACTCTTAGACAAATAACCCAAATTTTTAAATGGGCAAAAGCTGTGAACAGGAAGTTCTCCAAAGAGGATATACAAATGGCCAATAAGCACATGAAAAGATACTCAACACTGTTGGTCATTAGGAAAATGCACATCAAAACCATAATGAGAAATACACCCACTAGGACAGCTACAGTCAGACAGTCAGACAATAACAGCATCATCAATGATACGGAGAAACTAGAATTTCACATTGCTGTTAGAAGTGCAAAATGGTGCATCACTTTGGAAACAGTTTGGAAATCCCTCAAAATGTTTAAACAAAAAAAAAAAGTGACCATGTGATCCAGCAATTCCACACTAGGTGTGACCAAGAAAACTGAAAACATACATCCATAGAAAGCCTTGTACACAAATGTACATGGCAGAGTTATTTCATAATAGCCAAAAAGCAGAAATAATACAAATGCCCATCAACTCATGAATGGAGAGGCAAAGTGTGGTATATGTATAACTGAGTATTATTTAGAAATAAAAAAGGAATGAAGTATAGGTAAAACAAAGATGAACTTTAAAATCATCATGCTAAGTGAAAAAAATCAGAGACAAAAGCCACAAATTATAATTTCATTTATAGGAGATATTCAGAATGGGCAAATCCATAAAGAAAGAAGATTAGTAGTCTAGGGACTAAAAGGAGTGACTGCTAATGGGTACTGTGTTTTACTTTTGGTGATGAAAATGTCCTGGAATTAGTGATGATGGATTCACAACTCTGATTTTGCTGAAAACCCCAAAACACTAACCACCACTAAAAACACTTTAAAAGGGTGAGATTTATGGCCTGTGAATTATAGGTTAATAAACTTGTTATTTAAAAATACTAAAAAAAAAATAAATAAATAAAAATACTAATAATAGGCAATGTTGGCTGGCTATTCTCACACCAAGTTTTACAGAGGAGACACCTGTAGCTTTGTTGTTGTTACTTAGTTGCTCAGTCATGTCCAACTCCTTTGTGACCCCATGATTAGGTTCCTCTGTCCATGGGGATTCTCCAGGCAAGAATACTGGAGTGGGTTGCCATTTCCTTCTCCAGGGGATCTTTTCAACCCAGGAATCAAACCCACATCTCTTGCTTTGGCAAGCAAGTTCTTTAGCACTGAGTCACCTGGGAAGCTCACGTGCAGCTTGGACCAGAACAAAAACAGGGCTCCTTCCAAAATCCCCAAGAGCCTTGTTTGTTCTGGAGTCCGTACATTTACTTCAACACCATTCCCTCCAGATTTTAACAATGCTGATGATAAACATGATGATACTGAGCAATCAATCAGGCATGGTTTTAGGATGATGGGGAGAGAGGGAAGAGAAAGTGGCAAAGAGAAGAAGATAATAAAACACAGATAATAGGTGGGAAAGTCAAACTTTCAAGCCAGGTCTGTTGTACGCCAAAGCCCCCGTTCTTCCCATTTTATCAAATTATCTTTTTTAATAATCATGCCGTATTATTCCTTTACAATAAATTTCAAGACTGTCTGAGAAAGGAATTAGAGGATTAAGAAAGTCATCAAAAACACCCAAAAGCATCATTAACAAAGATTCATCACTCCCAGAGGCTATCCCATATATATACTCTTTGACTTCAACAATACACAATACTTTTTATAAGGGAAAAAAAAATCCTCCTACAAGCGAGCACTGTCAAAAACTTTAATAGCAAAGACAGATGTAATAACAGGTGCACAGAGATGTGCCAGAGGAAATGGACTTCCTCCTTCACCTGCTTAGCAAAGCGGTTCTCCTTTCTTCCCCATCTCTCACTCTTAGAACTCTCCAGCCCTCAGGCACGTCCTGCCTCACTGAAGGTGGCCTACACTTAATGACACAGGTTTGCTTTCTTTTTTAGTTTTACTGTATATATACCTGTCCCTTCAAAATGCATGAACTTTGCATGATTTTGAATTTTATAGAAATGAATCCTATTGCATAGCAATTTCCTTCTTTTCTCAATATTCTGAGATTTATCTCCACTTACGCATGTCACTATATTTCACTAATTGACCACTATATGCACTATTTGACCACTGCTTAGTTTTCTATCTTATGACTATGTCACAATTTATTTATCCCTCTTGCTTTCCTGTTAACAGACTTAAATTGTTCCCAGTTATACTCACAAACCACGCTGCCTGTAAACATTCTTTCAGAGCTGAGGTATCACCTTCCACCCATACACTGGCAAAAATAAAAATATGACAAACTGGCAAGAAGAGTCAATAGACATCTTCACATCTAACAGTAGGAATACATGTATATTAGGACAACTCTTTGGGAAAGCAACTTTATAATAATTATTAAAATATTAAATACTCATACCTTTTTGTAATTTCATATCTCTAATTTATCTAAAGAATCACCTGAACTTGTGCTCAAAGAAGCATGTTGGACCATAACAAAAAGAACAGGGATCCTTCCAAAATCCCCAAGAGCCTTGTTTGTTCTGGAGTCTATACATTTACTACAACACCATTTCCTATAGAATTTAACAATGCAACTGCAAAGGTTTTTTAATTTAGTGCTGTTTCCAACACTGAAAAACTTAAAAGAACCTCAATTATAAGGAAATAGAGTTATCAACTATTCTCTTGTTTCAACATCATCTGTTGAACTCTGCAAGCTTTTTAAAAGGTGAAAAATCTCAATGAACTATCTCAAGTCATACTAAATGACAGCAAAACAGTCGGTGTGCTATTCCTTTAAATCACAATACAAAAGAGGTATCCTATGGGCTTCCCTCATAGCTCAGATGGTGAAGAATCTGCCTGCAATGCAGGAGACTGGGACTCAGTCCCTGGGTCAGGGAGATCCCCTGGAGAAGGGAATGACAGCGAAACAAATCAGTGTGCTATTCCTTTAAATCACAATACAAAAGAGGTATTTCTACATGAATATAAAATCAAAAATACCTGCACAGAGAAAATCTAGAAGGATATACAAGTTCTAACAGTGGTTCCCTCTAGGGAGAAGAGTAAGATTTGTGGAAGGTTGACAGGGCATTGTCTATGGGAATTATTTGAATATACAAAATGTAAAATTCATGTATTAAGAACCAAAACAGTCACTATTACCAGTGTTTCATAATGGTTTATACAAACAGGTATTTTGTGCAAAAACACCTTCATATAATCTTATTTAGTCCTCACAATGCAGAAAATGGGTTTCATAACCCTCATTTTACAGAGGACAAAACTGAATTTCAGAATGAGTAAGTGGTTTGCTGAAGGCCAAACAGCCAATGATAGTGGTCGAGCTGCCTTCAGATTCAGGTCTTTTAACTCTGTACCTGGTACTCTATTACCTCATGACAACCTGCACAAACCAGTACTGGTCCTGGGAGAGATTGGTATAATTGTCTAAAAACGTGCAGATAGGAGTTTTTAAATCAGAGTAAAAATAACTGCTGAAATGTATTATTTTTAAAATTTTTTATTTCATACTGGAGTACAGTTGACTAACAATGTTGTGTTAGTTTCAGGTGTATGGCAAAGTGATTGAGTTATATATTAATAACAAATTTAAAGCAGAGATGAAATTATATGGAACAGATAGGACAGAAATCAGATGTGTTTAAACTCCAAAGACGAAAGGCTTTAGCAGCTGTATTGCCATAAGCAAGAGTTACTGACCCAGTAAGACTGGAAGACTTAGAAAATGATTGCCAAGACATATAAGCTGCCTCCCCCTCCCCCAAAAAAAGAATATGTAAGAAATAAAATACTAACCTTAAGAATCTTACTACAGGTCAACAATTAAACCTGTTTAGAAGCTTCTGATTAATTAATGTATGTAACTAACAAATAAAGTAATTGTGATGGATCGTGCATGTACAACAGACACTGAAAGAAGTGAAGAAAAATATTACCTGATTTTTATATTCTTCACTGGCTGCTTAGAAGCTCCCACTGCATCTATGTTTGAAGAAGCCACTTAAGCAGAAGCATCCTTCATTTATTCAGTAAAAGTGTATTTAACAACTGCTTTATGACAAGTACGGTGCTGGTATCCCTGCCCTTGAGGAGCTCTAAGTCATAATAACAACAAGATAATGTGATTGATAACACAACTAACATCTATAAAAAGAACTACAGGACTCCATAAGATTTTTTGGAAACGTGTGTATTGGAGTTGGGGGTGGGCGATGAGTGGGTAATAGCCTCTAATCTCGTACAGGAGGACAGGATCTCCACACTGTCAAGGACCAAGGAATGCTGAAAAGACACAGTGGATTTTAAAACCACTCCTCTAAATGCATTCTGAAAATCATCAACATCATTTCTAAATGATTAGATACATACAAAGGGCCAGTAATATATTTGCACATTCCAAGTTAAAATCACCTAGAATACTGCACCTAGGAGGTACAATAGACCAGCTGACTTAAGCATGTTTTTAAGAGAGGCACTAAAAGGACTTAGTGACACTGAAGATCAAGAAAGTCCTGCTTTCAGTACAGAAATACAGTAGTGATATAACATACTAGCTATGAATCCTAAGCAACGACCAATAAAACTCTGAGGAGTCTAAGGAAGACACAACTCTGCCAGCCTCCCCGGTTTCACCCACTTAACAGGCCATGTGTTCAGCATCCAGAGATTTATCACAAGAGTATTTTTTTTACTGGCTTCTATCAGTGATGAAGGTTGTCTAGGAACAGGAGCACAAAACTGAAAATGTACAAGAAAGCTACATTAAGCAATCAGGAAAAAAAAAATTTAACCCACCTTACTGTCTTTCTTTTGTGTCTAACAAAATCAAACCCACTTCACAAGATGGAAGAGGAAGAAAAATACTAAGACTGGAACAAAGTAAGTTCTTGCCATCAGGCAATTTGGGAAGAGGAAAGGAAAATGAAGCAAAGGAAAGTAAGAATGAAGCTCTCCTCTAACAAACAAGCCTGGTCAATGGTACCAAGTTTTTCATTGACTTACTTACTCTCAGTTGAAGATTAATTTCATATTACCTTACATACATTTAACAATGGAAGGAAAATTTGATTTAGACCATATTGGCTAGGGAAGAAGAGCAAATCAAGTTTCGCAGGGTATTTCAATACCTTTGTTTTACAGCCCAAGTTACTTGAAGTAGCCTATTTTTGAATGGGGACACGGAAGGAACACCACAGGAACTGAAGAGGCAGCTAAGTTCCACATGTCATTACGTAAAAAAACCAACCCTAGCAACAAGTACTTCTGAGTCAGGAAGAGACTGCTTAACAACCACAGATCATTATTCTGTGTCCAAACCATACAAGGCTCAAGGTACCCAAAGATAAGAGGACTTATAAGGGATATGAACCTGGTAGTATCTAATAACACAGTTCCAACAGAAAGTGCAATGGGTAACTGGCAAACTAAACTTTCACACTACTGTATGCTGTGCTGTGCTGAGTCGCTCAGTCGTGTCTGACTCTTTGCAACCCCATTGGACTGTAGCTGCCAGACTCCTCTGCCTATGGTGATTCTCCAGGCAAGAATACTGGAGTGTGTTGCCATTTCCTTCTCCAGGGGATCTTCCCAACCTAGGGATCGAACCCAGGTCTCCCGCACTGCAGGAGGATTCTTTACCGTCTGAGCCACCAGGGAAGCCCATAATAAACCAAAACAGAGTAATTCATTCCACCTCCCCAGCAAGAAAACTGACAGCCAATACCACTTTGTTACATTCACCAGTTCCACCCCAAATATCCCATTTTTTTTTAAAGACCAGTTCATTCTGGGGGTGCTTTATCTCAGCCCTAGGGCTGGTTGCTATTATAATTTTATAATATTAATTTAAATATTAACTTAATATTAAAATTAATTTTATATTAATGATATATTATCATCTATCAATCACATTATTACAGTATATCTGTTACATCTGTTATTCCTTAGAGTTCACTCTACCCCTTACAAGCCAATCCCTTATTACTTCGATCTGCTGTTACAGTAAATAATTCTTTATGTTAAATTCCTTGTTTAAATTACTTACAGGCTGTTTGTCCTCATTGGACCCAGACTGGTACAGATGAGCTGAAACAAAATGCTAATAGCCACTGATTTCACACAGGACAGACATTATGTTTCATATTTTCTATACATTATCACTCTGTATTTTCACCAAAACTCTATAATATATCTCTCAACAGTAAGAAAACAGGCTTAGAAAATGCAGCAATTTGTTTATGATAATGCAAATCCAGGTTGGTCTGATACTCCAGTCCCTGCTGGTTCCCTACTATAACATTTATTTTTCTTCACAGAACCTAGCAACACTTCTTAAAGAACTAAACATCTATGTCCTGGAGAAGAATTAACAAAGCAGTTCTGGCTGCTATACTTAGAAAGGGCAGCTTCCAAGGTTGGCTTTGACTGGTGCCTGGGAACTTAGATTTCAGGAGGGTTCTATTCCCAGAACCAGTTAAGAGTGGCTTACTGTGCCTAAATTGTACAAACCATATGGCTGATGCCGAACACTGCTTTCCTTCTGGGAGTTGAGAATCTGAGCACATGCTAGGCAGAGGGTGCCTAAGTGTACAACCCTTCCCAGTCATGCCCCAGAAAGAAAAATTCCCCCACTAAGGCAAGGAGATCCAACCAGTCCATTCTGAAGGAGATCAGCCCTGGGATTTCTTTGGAAGGAATGATGCTAAAGCTGAAATTCCAATACTTTGGCCACCTCATGCGAAGAGTTGACTCACTGGAAAAGACTGACGCTGGGAGGGATTGGGGGCAGGAGGAGAAGGGGACGACAGAGGATGAGATGGCTGGATGGCATCACTGACTCGATGGACGTGGGTCTGAGTGAACTCTGGGAGTTGGTGATAGACAGGGAGGTGTGGCGTGCTGCGATTCATGGGGTCACAAAGAGACAGACATGACTGAGCGACTGAATTGAACTGGACTGAACTGAACTGAAGGCTCTAATGAGCTTCCCCAGTAGACTACATTGCCACCACTGGTTGAAGCAGAGAAGCACACCCCGTGTGACTCCACTGCGAGGAAAGCTGAACGGAGCCTGATTTCTTCTGCACTTTACCACCATGCACTTTTAAGGGAAAAAGTGATTTTACTTTGTATCCTCTCACTGCTATAAATCATGGCCATGAGTATGTCTAGACACTGAATTCTGTAAATCCTAGCAAATCACTGGAGCTGGGGTAGTCTTGGGGACCTCCTAATACAGCCTGTGACATGCCAAGTATTTTAGTAAATGCAGAGGACACAAAGATGAATGGGGCCTTTGCCCTCAAGGAATTTTACAGTCTATTTAAATTTCCCTTCTTTCACTTCTCTGATCTTCACTTCTTAGTCTGTTCACCACTTAAAATAGATTAGATACATTTCCTTGAGCTAAATCTCATTTTTGGTACTGAAATGATGCTAAATATTTAATAAGTCCATCAGGCAAAATCTGAGATACAAAGCTCTAATAAACTCGAAGGCCACACATATTTTCTTTTTACTTTCCCCATCATATTGTGTTCCTCATTAAAAATAAATTGACAAACCCTTGTACACTGCTGGTAGGAATATAAAATGGTGCAGCTGCTACAGAAAATTGTTTGGCAGTTCCTCAAAAAGTTAAACATAGAACTACCACGTGGCCCAGCAATTCCACTCTTAGGTATATTCCCCAAAGAATTAAAAACAAGTACTCATGCAAGCACTTGTACACACGATGCAAAAGAGCTGAAAGGTGGAAATAACATAAATATCCATCAATGAACAAATGAATTATTGTGTATACATACAAAAGAATATTATTTGTCTATAAAAAGGAATAAAGTGCTGAAATATGTTATAACATGAATGAACCTTGAAAATATGATGGTATATGAAAGAAGCCAGACACAAAAGGTCATGTATTATGCAATTCCATTTATATGAAATATCAAGAATAAGCAAATTTCTAGAGGCAGAAAGCAGATTGGTGGTTTTCAGAGACTAGAAGGAAGGGGAAAGTGACTGCTTAACAGGTGTGGGGTTGTTTTAGGGGTGATAAAAATGCTTGGAACTAGAAGGGGTGGTGGCTGCACCACATGTGAATGTACCAAAGAAAACCAAACCATTCACTTTTAAAAGGTTAATTTACATGTTATATGAATCTCATGTCAAAAACAATTTTTACAAAGCAATACAGTATACAATATGGCAATAATGATGTTATTTGACAGGGTACTTGTAGCTTGGAAAAAAAATCAACAGTGACTACCATAGACATAGATTCAAAACAGTGCTGTATCCATATACACCCTAGAAAACTATCTGAAAACTCAAGGTGGTTCTAAGACATAATAGAGTATGTATAACTGATGCAGTAGAGTATGTATAAATTTTCCTCCAAAACCCATAGAAAATAAAATTATAACATTACTATACATTATAGTTATTATAACTATATTATTATAACTATGAAACATTATTATATAATATTGTATATTACTTTGAATAGCATGCATGCATAAATAAAATCAATATTTTAAAGACATTTGCCTATTTCATCAACATCCCTAAAAATTTATTATTTTGGTAGGCTGGTCTTTTCAATGGAAAAACCATTTAAAGCCTTATATTCAGGGTTTCCTCATATTCAGGCATTTACAGCACATATACATAACCTTTTTTTCTCTTAGGTCTAGAAGGATGTATCCCAAAATGTTAAGTGATCTTGGTGTTGAGGTGGGTTTATAGAGTGGTATATTTATTTTTTCTTTTCCCTATCTGTATTTTCTAATTTTTCAACAATGAATACATATATTTTCACTCACAACCATAAAAAATAGGCCCTTTTATTTGAACCAATAGGTTCACTGATGGTGTCTCAGATGGTGAAGAATCTACCTGCAATGCAGGAGATCCAGGTTTGATCCCTGGGGAGGGGAAGATCCCCTGGAGAAAGGAAAGGCAACCCACTCTAGTATTCTTGCCTGGAGAATACCATGGACAGAGAAGCCTGGTGGGGTACAGTCCATGGGGTTACAAAGAGTCAGACATGACTGAGCAGCTAACACTTTGAAGGATTCTGTAAAAATTAAATGAGATAATACACATAAAGCCTTTAACACAGTACTCAGAATGTTATAAGTATGCAGCAAACATTAGATAAAATGGATATTATTAGGTTTCTGTTTTTGAAAATATTCCTCAGGAAACATCTTTCATTACCTACAGCAAAAGCATTTACCTGAATCCAGGCCTGGGTCACCTGAGTCAAGCCTAAATAACTAACAGTTTCTCAGCTGGTCCAGCAGCCTTCATCCACCGCTTCCCAGTTTTCTCACCAGGGCCAGGGTTAATTCAACAACCACCACTCACAGCACGCCCATGCTAATGGCTCTCCACTGCTTACATGATCAAGTTCCAAACACTCTAAAATCTGGCCTCACCTGTTCATTTCTTTTTTCTCCCTATTTATTTATTCCCTCAACAAACATTTACTGAGGGACATTCATGTGTCTGGTACTATGGTAGAAACAGAAAGACAAATAAGTTACTGATTCTTTTCTCGAGGAACTCGTAGTCTAGTGAGAGAGACAGGCATGTAAACAAGCACAACAGGAATCATGCAATAAAATGTAAATATTAGGCCCAGAGGGAACAAGTGTACAGGTTGACAATGGAGTGAGAAAAGCATGAAGAAATCACAAAGAAGGGACATCACAGGAGGCAAGATCTGGATGGGTTTGAAGATCTAAACTTTACTCAAATGACTTCATACCTAAGGGTGTTCTCCCACATCAACTCAACTCAAGCAAAATCGAGCAAAGTCCTCCTTGCCTTCACAATGCAATTCCTATCTGGCTCAATATACTTTCAAACTGAGTCAAGACCCATTCATGATTGATTTAAGAGATCTCAATCATTATTATAAAATCGAAGGTAAAGCAACAGTTCTCAAACTTTTTGGTCTTTGAATCTCCATTCTTAAAAATTACTAGAGATCCAAGAGAACTTTTGTTTATGGGAGTTAATAAAGATTAGTATTTGCCTATTAGAAACTAAAATTACAGTTTTAAAACTATTTGTTAATTCATTTTAAAACATCAGTAATAAACCATTATGCTAACATGAAAGCTTTTTACAAAAATTAACTGTATTTTGATACAGCCACTATGGAGAACAGTATGAAGGTTCCTTAAAAAACTAGGAAAAAAACTAACATATGACCCAATTTAGCTGGTAAAGAATCCATCTGCAATGCGGGAGACCTAGGTTCGATCCCTGGGTTGGGAAGATCCCCTGGAGAATTACATGGACTACAGTCCATGCGGTTGAAAAGAGTCGGACATGACTGAGCGACTTTCACTTCACTTTACTTCATGACCCAACAAACCCACCCCTGGGCATTTAAACCCTAAGGAAATGATAACTGAAAAAGACACATTTGCCCCAATATTACTGCAGCACTATTTACAATAGCTGGGATATGACAGCAACCTAGATGTCTATCAACAGATGAATGGATAAAGAAGTTGTGGTACATATATACAGTGAAATAGTACTCAGCTATAAAATGGAACACATTTGAGTCAGTTGTAATGAGGTGGATGAACCTAGAGCCTATTATGCAGAGTGAAGTAAGTGAGAAAGAGAGAAACAAATATCATATATTAACACATATATATGGAATCTAGAAAAGATGGTAGCAGCGCAGCAATGGTGACACAGATTTAAAGAACAGACTTGCGGACACAGATGGGGAAGGAGAGGGTGGGAGAACATATACAATGTATATTGAAATATATACATTACCATATGGAAAATAGATGGCCAGTGCTATGTGACAATCTACGGAGGAGGGAGGGAGGTCCAAGAGGGAGGGGACATATGTATACCTATGTCTGATTCAGGTAGATGTATGGCAGAAACCAACACAATAGTGTAAAGCAATTATTCTCCAATTAAAAATAAATTCAAAGGAAAGAAACATACAAAAAAATGCAGTGAGAACAGTGCTACTGTCAAACATTTTTCTGCAAATATCTTTCACAGCCAACTTAATAGAAGATGGCTAAGATACCTGCTCCTGCTTTCAATCTGTTGTGATATTTTATTTTGATGAAAGTATATGAAGAAAATTTGGCCTCCTTCAGATATGTTTGTCAAAAGTAGGAGTACTTTCACTTATCTATGGATATTCTTCCTTAATATAATATCAAAACTTGCAAAGTGACAGTTCCTTAAAAGTTAGTTGCAGTGTGGCAATGCATATCAGTGAATTTTTCATAAAATCCATTGGTCTGTTCTGTATTTTGAACATTTTTTTTACCTATCATGATTATGTAACATCATGCATTGCTCATTTATAAAATACTGGTTCACTAAATTATAAAGATCTTCTCAGTACTGACACATTTCCTTATATGATAGCAATGAAACTGGCTTTTTCCCCCCTCTCCTTTAAGTGCAAGACTGTGGTGGTGAAAAAAAAATAATGACTACTAACCAGTACAGTTTGGTGCCGGTGCCTTGACTCACACTAGGATGACCCATCACTGCTTATACGTCAGTGCAAATGTCAATATAGTAGGAAAAGCAAAGAACATCTTAATGTTATGAAGAGTTTTGACCTTGAAGACCTCCTAAAAGGTTCTGGTGCACCTTGCAGGGCGGGGGGGTGGGGGGGTGGGGGAGCTGTCCATGGACACTTTTTAAGATGAGTATACTGGACTATAATAGAATTTTTAAACAAGAAGAATAAAGTACCTCATGTTTTAATAATCAGGGTAAGAATTATTCCATGAAACATGTTTTGGTCACATATATATGATAAATACCTAACTATACTAGCCTGTCATGTCAAGTGGATCTCTTATCATGGGTCAAGGTCAAAATCCCATGGTCAAACAACTCTTATGTTGTGATATTCAGTTGAAACTGCTATTTCACTGAACTGAAGACTTAAAAAACAAAAACAAAATTTAAAAAACCCTCTAAATTAGCCTCAAAGGTATAAAGGAAATATATCCCTAAAGGATAACTCTGCAGCATTCCAAAATTCCTTTGAGACAGGCTAACATGTCAATCCTTTAGCCCAAAAGGTCAATACAGACATAATAAATTGTATTTTAACTGGCATACAATAGCTATTTCAATTTTACTTTTATAATCATTTCATCACTCACATTACTATTCAACACGATTCAGCTCTGTTGCTATTAGCTGAGTGACTTAGGGCACATTACTCACCCTCGCTGATTTATTGTGCCTGTCGAGATGCTAAGATTAGGCATAACACAAACAAAGTGCCATGCCACCCTCTAGAGGAAGGCTATTATAACGATTTTTTTATATACTTTGAGATCAGAATCCGCCCTCACCCCTCAGTGCCCTAAGACATGTACGGCTGAGTGACAACGGGCCTCTCTGTCTCCTACTCGCGCTGTTGCTTCAGATGCCCTACTGTCTGCAACTAACGATCCTCTGACCTAAACACTCCCCCAGCTACTTCTGGTGTGCCCAGTGCAAGTCCCCAAACTTCCTCTCATCCTATAAATTTCCTGGTCAGACAGAAGACAATGCTCATTACAATTCAAAGATCTTCTGATAAATGCCATGTCAATTCTTGCTTGGAACTAGCCTAAAAGACTTCAGATGAAATCATCTGAATTTGTGGTGGTTTTTTTTTTTAAACAGCAATTTTTTAAAAAGAACACACAAACTTAAATTCCTAAAACATATGGTCAACTACTATGAATTCATGAAAGGGCTGTCTCTATCAGATCTCATCACACCTTAATTCTTGAACAAGCTCCACTCCATTATTTCCTGGTCTAGGTGTTATTTCCATGATCAGTTGAGGACACTGAGATTCAGAGAGGTTGAATGACTAGGTCAAGGCCAAACAGCTAATAAGTGGTAGGGCCAGAGGCACAATTATAACTCTATTCTTTCCATTACTCGGTGACTTAGTCCAAAAAAGCGTTTATTTCCAGGCTAGGCAACAGGGAAGGGAAGTGCAAGTTCAAACTGTCTTAGCCTGACTGTTTCTCTTCTACCAATGAGAGTAACAGAGATAATCCAACTTTTTTTGGGTGAGGAGGGGACTTTCCAGGTGGCACAGTGGTAAAGAATCTATCTGCCAATGCAGGAGATACAAGAGACACAGGTTTGATCCTTGGGTTGGGAAGATCCCTTAAAGTAGGAAATGGCAAACCACTCCAGTATTCTTGCCTGGAAAATTCCATCAGCAGATGAGCCTGCTGGGCAATAGTCTGTGGGGTGACAGAGTAGAATATGACTGCGAAGAAGCAAGAGCACAATCTGTCTTTTCCCTTGGAGTTATCACCCAGTTACCCTCAATGGTAGAAGAAAACCAGTGCTTCTTAAATTTTAACATGCATACAGGTCACTGCAGGGCATCCTGTTAAAAATGCAGATTCTGATTCAGTGGGTTTGGTGGGATACCTGAGACTCTGCATTTCTAGTAAGATTTCAGGAAATGATGACAGATCTAGTGCTGGGGCCTTACTCAAAGTAGATTAAATGCAGTGGTTCTCAAACCTGGCTGCTCATCACAATCATCTGGGAATCACTGAACAATTACAGATTCCCAAGGCCCTCCCTCCTGGACATTCAGTGGTGTCTGAAATAATCTACTTCATAACTTTGTAATTCAAAGAAATGTATAATTATTAATGACAACAGCCAAAGCAAGCACTGATTAAGCATATACTAAATGTTTAAGTGTTTTTCATATTAGTTTACTTACCCACAGCACCACACTGTAAGGTTGGTATTCATAGCACTACCATCCCTGTTTTAGACATAAGGAAACCAATGCACCACGAGACTGCTACCTGTCCAAGGTCAGTCACTGAGTAGGAGAACAGGATGCAGACCTAGGTCAATCTGGCTCCTCAATCTGTGCCCTCAGACACACCACAGAACACTCTTCTTCCTCATATGCTTTCATCAATCATGCAGCCACTGCCAAACTACATAATCTAGGAGCTCTTGATCTGAAAATGAAAATGCCTTCAGAAACTAAACCTATGACTTTAAATGTCCTTAACTGGGACAAAAGCTCATTATTTGAACATAGATTTCATTTTTTGACAACCCCAAATCAGGAAAAGCCAATTCAAAGAAAGCCAGTGTCTGATCAAGCTAGGTATTCTTTTTGAATAAAAAATGCAGTGTCAGGTATTAAAAATGTTTTCCTCATCACTCATCTCTGAAGCTGATTCCAAAGGAGAGTTCTTTATGTTTTGCGCAGTGGTTATATCACCACAGTCAAAGTGGCTGTTTTGAAGGACAATATTCACCTGGATGCACAGATTCAGTTGTATTTGTTTTTTAGAATATTTGGCCCCTCAGTCATTCCAAAAGAAACACATTTGCCCTTCAGCATCAGTCCAGACACTCACGCGTATGTTCAAAATGACTGTTCTGAAGCATGCAGTTTTCTGCTGCAAAAGCAACGCT
The DNA here is from genome assembly GCF_000754665.1 of Bison bison bison. Taxonomy (NCBI): domain Eukaryota; kingdom Metazoa; phylum Chordata; class Mammalia; order Artiodactyla; family Bovidae; genus Bison; species Bison bison. The sequence goes on from NW_011495019.1 coordinate 799,708, forward strand.
TTGATTTGCTTTCAGATTTTTAAAAAATAAAAACTGTGCTTTATTTATACACATCCATTTGTAGAAAAATAAATACAACAATCAAGCATTAATAATAAAGCACTGAACTGCATGCAGTACCATAAAAGGCATCCTACAAAGGCAACTATAGATCCAAAATAGGTGCACAAATACCCTCACATACAAGGGATAAAGGCACACACAAATACTACAGGGAACAGAACTCTAAAAAGGTATTATATTTCTACATCTAGATTAGCTCCTTTGTTAAATGACTATATCCTTTCAACAAAGAAAATATCCTGCAAATTCAGAATGATTTACAGATTTTTAAAAAGAAGGCATTAACGCAGATCAGCACGATTCCACACAACCAACCTCTCTGCTTGAACTGGACTCCCCACACCTTAGTGAAGCCACAATTCCCTTGCACAAATCCCATCCACCACCCCCCACGCACACCCAACTCCCCACCAACCTCACAGGGGTTCCTGGGCTGGTCCATGGAATCTGATGACATCACTCTCTCTTCCTTCCTGGAATTCTAAACCCTGCTGCTCTCCCCTTGCACACAGCTACCATCTCCATGGCAACCTCACCTCCTCCTGCTTCCCTATTGGCTTCATGGAGCAGGATACACAAAAAGGTTTTCCGTTCTCCCCTCACCACCCGCCCCCCAAAAATGATGCTTTCAACAGGAACCTGTGCTAAATTTAGCTACTTAGGATTCAGAGTCCTATGACTAAGAAAACACAGAGAAACGTCCTCCTTCCTACATTCCATCCTCCTCCTTCCAACCCCACCCCAAAGTGGCTGCTTCACCTCCTCCTCTCTGGCCCCCAACCCAAAGCAAGTAATGGTATCTGCTGAGCATTAAAAACATCTGGACCATCCCACACATAAGGCTGGCACAGAGAAAATCCTCACAGCCTCCTCTCCTCTTCTCGCAACAAGGGGGGAGAAAAAGAACAAAAATAAAAGTACGCACTGGTCAAAAAACCAGTTAGGACATGTCACGGACTGAGGTATCAGTCTTCTGCTGTTTCCCTCCATCCCAAGCCAAGGATCCGAAACTCTGTGCCTAGAGGCAGAACTCCTAAGTCTCTAACCACTTAGAAGACCAATTCTCTCCCTATTTGCTTGATATTATTTCCTCCAGCAGGGGGAAAACAGGAGGAAGAAAAGGGGAGAGAAATGAAGTTGAAAGACTGCACACTTCGGGGACCAAACATGCTAATCCTAGAACCACAAATCCTGGGTCAAATTTTCCATCCCAGAGACTGACCTGCTATGTAAACTGAAGCAAGTTCTGACATCCCTCACGTCAAAAGAAGTTCCCACACAGGGATGTTGTAAGAATTACTGACAAAATTAATGTAAAGTAGTTTAAGTCCCTGGGCCAAAGGGACTGAATAGAGTGTAAGCTGACATCTCAGTAGTGAAATTCTTGTGGACATTAAAGGAAATCAACTATCCATAAAGGAAGAACATGCCAACTTCTAAAAAATTATCCTTTCATAATCACAGATACAGCACAAATTACACATAATTTCTTGAATCACAGAAAGCTCCCCCAAAGGTCTCTACTTCTAGTAAAATCCAGCTGAATTATGACACAGTTCTCAACTGTGGAGCTGGCCCTGCCCTTTCTTTGCCTAGTCCTAACTTTTAATTTTGAAACTGCCACTCAATTTCCCTAAATGACTCAATATGGACCAAGGCTTCATTTTCCAGTGCAGCTGCCCATTTCTAGGGAAATAACTTTTTCTCAGAGCCATATTTGATAGCTAAATGCTGAGTCAACCCAGTGGCCAGTCATATATGACTCTAAAGGACAAAGCATTAATTGTAACCAAGTATAAGGCTCCAAGCAGGTCAGAGCCTTATAGTATGAAAGGGATTGGATTAAAATAAGACACACCCAGAAAAACTGTGTTCTGGGTTTGCAGGGCAGAGACTCTGCTCCAGGGCACCAACTCTCCAGTGAAAAAACAGACATGAAAGGAAAATGATTTCATGCAATAAGAAATAGTCATTTGCCCCAAACAGAATTTAAACAATTTGGAACTTTCAGCGAAGTCCAAATGCCCCACTAGTTAACACACAGGCATCCAGAATAAGCTTCACAACTGCTACAGAAGACAGCAAAGGACATAGTATTTGCTAATAAACAATTGAAACTCACATGGGGAGGCGGATAAGGGGAGGAGGAGATGGAGGAGGAACACAGTGTGATGTGTCCATCTCTGAGATTTCTGCTTCCTTATCTCACTCCAAGTGGACTCCGTAACAAGCTATTCCCTGTGTGATGCCACTGGTCAGATGGTTCCACAGGCTAAATATGATGAACCCTTTTCTAACAATTCTCCTTAATACTCTTAAAAACAAACAGAAGGTCACTTACTTTACTCCACAATGGGAAGACTGAAGCACAGTTTCCAAGACTGCCCATCCAATCAACTACGGAGCCTGACTTACATTAGCTATCATCATGAAATCTATCAACAGTGGCCTGGACTAAACTGACTGCTGCAAATAAAACTGTATTTATGTGGCTCAGACGGTAAATATGGGAGAACCAGTTTCGATCTCTGGATTGGGAAGATCCCCTGGAGAAAGAAATGGCAACCCACTCCAGTACTCTTGCCTGAAAAATCCCATGGATGGAGGAGCCTAGTAGGCTACAGTCCATGGGGTCACAAAGAATCAGACACGACTGAGCGACTTCACTTTCATTCAAACACCCATTAAAGTGCACTTATCATATGCCAGAGGTTTTATATGGACTGTTATTAACTCTCAAAAATAAATAAAAAACTACAAGTTGCATATATTCTTACCTCTTTTAGCACACACAGAAACAACAATTCCAGAGACGTCAATGTGACCACAATCATATAACTCGTTATTTAATTTTTTTAAAAGCCAATATTCTAACCCGGATCTGTTTGAACTCACAACCTGTGTCTTTTCTGCTTGGCCTCCCATTTATAGACAGCTGGGGGTGGAAACAAACAGTCAGAAATCACTATGTATCTATGTTTTCTTATATCATCAATAAAATACAGGCTGCTTAACATCAAGGTCAAAGTCACACTTTTTAGGTAACACTAACAACAGACTGGTTCTAAATAGGAAAAGGAGTTCGTCAAGGCTGTATATTGTCACCCTGCTTATTTAACTTATATGCAGAATACATCATGAGAAATGCTGGGCTGGAAGAAGCACAAGCTGGAATCAAGATTGCTGGGAGAATTATCCATAATCTCAGATATGCAGATGACACCACCCTTATGGCGGAAAGTGAAGAGGAACTAAAGAGCCTCTTGATGAAAGTGAAAGAGGAGAGTGAAAAACTTGGCTTAAAGCTCAACATTCAGAAAACAAAGATCATGGGGTCTGGTCCCATCACTTCATGGCAAATAGATGGGGAAACAGTGGAAACAATGGCTGACTTTATTTTTCCGGGCTTCAAAATCACTGCAGATAGTGATTGCAGCCATGAAATTAAAAGACACTTATTCCTTGGAAGGAAAGTTATGACCAACCTAGATAGCATATTCAAAAGCAGAGAGAGACATTACTTTGCCAACAAAGTTCCCTCTAATCAAGGCTATGGTTTTTCCAGTAGTCAAGTATGGATGTGAGAGTTGGACTGTGAAGAAAGCTGAGCAACAAAGAATTGATGCTTTTGAGCTGTGGTGTTGGAGAAGTCTCTTGAGAGTCCCTTGGGCCGCAAGGAGATCCAACCAGTCCATCCTAAAGGAGATCAGTCCTGGGTGTTCTTTGGAAGGAATGATGCTAAAGCTGAAACTCCAGTACTTTGGCCACCTCATATGAAGAGTTGACTCATTGGAAAAGACTCTGATGCTGGGAAGGATTGGGGCAGGAGGAGAAGGGGACGACAGAGGATGAGATGGCTGGATGGCATCACTGACTCGATGGACGTGAGTTTGGGTGAACTCCGGGAGTTGGTGATGGACAGGGAGGCCTGGCATGCTGCAATTCATGGGGTCAAAAAGAGTCGGACACGACTGAGTGAGTGAACTGAACTGAACTGAACAGTTTTAAACCCTGAGCAGGCACTCCATACTTATTCATTTCTTAATCTAATCCTATTAGTCTAAACTTCTGGACAAATGGCAACGATTCTACTCACATCTTTTAAAATTAAAATTAGCTTGAGAAATTACATACTGAAGTGAAATGATAAAACTTCAGATAACATATTCTGGAATTTAACTTTATAATATTTGAGATGAACAAAATTATCACTGGCTAATGCCTCTACTCAGGAGAAGGCAATGGCAACCCACTCCAGTACTCTTGCCTGGAAAAATCCCATGGATGGAGGAACCTGGTAGGCTGCAGTCCATGGGGTCGCACAGAGTCGGACACGACTGAAGCGACTTAGCAGCAGCAGCAATGCCTCTACTGGCCCAATTATAACATCCTGATGCCGACATAGTCTCATCTGCTGGTTTTAATCTGTAAACCCTGTGCAGTCAAGATCTATACGTTAGATTTATGATTTCTAAATTCTGCATATAGAACCAGAACATTTCAAAGTGTTTCTCCAGGGATTCCACTAAAACTGTATCAGCTGTTAGAGGACAATGCTAAAGAGGCCAAGGTTACATGTCTGATACCCACGTGAACCAGTTAGCATCACTCTCTCCTCCTGTCACAATATGCCCTCTGCTGTAAATACACACTCCTGGGTTTACTGAAAAATTAACACAAAGTATCACTACTTCTGAAAAAAGTTAAAATGTATCTAACAATATCAAATATTATCAGTTCAGTTCAGTTCAGTTGCTCAGTCATGTCGGACTCTTTGCGACCCCATGAACTGCAGCACACCAGGCTTCCCTGTCCATCACCAACTCCCGGAGTTCACTCAGACTCACGTCCATCGAGTCAGTGATGCCATCCAGCCATCTCATCCTCTGCCGTTCCCTTCTCTTCCTGCCCCCAATCCCTCCCAGCATCAGGGTCTTTTCCAATGAGTCAACTCTTCGCATGAGGTGGCCAAAGTACTGGAGTTTCAGCTTTAGCACTTCTAATCTGCAGAAAACAGCTATCGTCTTTCAGAAAATATGCCCAATCATTCATCCTTTAAATAGTTATTGAACCTCTACCACAGGTCAACTGATAAATCTCGAAAGGCTAGTACTGGAAGACAAATAAACAGTTATGTGTGGTATGTGACAAGGCAAGAGACGAACATATACGGTAAAGTGAGAGAACATGAGAGACATGGGGCCTCTAGCAAGCGTCATGGGAAAGGAATTTCAGGAGTTCCCTGAGACAGGTAAGGGCCTTCCAGGGAGAGAGAATGAATTTTTACGATGGTATGGTCAGAAAACAAGATGGCAAACTTAGGAGGACTTTCAAGTATTTATCGAAGACCAGACAGAGCTGAAAGAGATGACCTGTTGGGAGAAGTCAATGCAACAGGATTTTCTACCTCAACCAGGTTAGGTTTTCCTAAACTGCCTTATTTTGAGTTAACTTCCAGAGTAAAGGAGGGAAATTTTTTTAATATCATGTGAAGAGTTCCTATCTTTTTAGTTGACATGATAAAGGTCAAAAAAACGCCTCTCCACAGCAAAAGAAACCACCAACAAATGAAAAGGCAACCTACCGTATAGAAGAGATTTGCAAATCATGAATCTGACAATATGTAATATCAGATGAGGTTAATAACCAAAATATATAGAGAACCGTATCAGGTGGGGTTAATATCCAAAATATATAAAGAACCCATAAAACTCAATAGCAAAACAACAAACAATCTAATTATAAAATGAGAACAGGATCTAAATAGACATTTTTCTAACGAAAACCTACAGATGGCCAACAGGTACACGAAAAGCTACTCAGCATTCACAGATCATCAGGGAAATGTAAGTCAAAATCTCAATGAAGTATCATCTCACACCTGCTAAGATGGCTATTATCAGAAAGACAAGAAATTACAAGTGTTGGCAAAGATGTGGAGCTAAGGGACCCTTTGTGCACTGCTGGTGGGAATGTTAACTGTTGCACGCACTATGGAAAACAGTATGGAGGTTCCTCAAACAATTAAAAATAAAACTACCATATGATCCAGTAACTCCATGTCTGGGTATTTATCCGAAAGAAACAAAAGCACTGCACTAATTCTAAAAGGTCCACATGCCCAAGTTCACTGCAGCATTATTTACAAAAGCCAAGACATGGAGACAACTCAAGTATCCACTGATGGACGAATGAATGAAGAAAATGTGGTGTATGAATATACGCAACAGAATATTATTCAGCTACAAAAAGAAGGAAATCTTGATGTCTGCAACAACAAAGATGAATCTTGAGGGCATGAGGATAAGTGAAAAAATTCACACAGAAAAAGAGGAACACTCTAAGATCTCACTTATATGAGCAATCTTAAACAAACAAAACAAAAAAATATCCTAACACAGAATAGACTGGTGGTTGGGGTGAGAGATGGGTGAAGTTGGTCAAAAGATACAAACTTCCAGTTACAAAATAAGTAAGAAATGGGGATGTAAACAGTATGATGACTACAGTCAATAATACTGATATATCTGAAAGTTGTTAAGAGAGTATAGATCTCAAAAATTCTTATCATAAGAAAACAATTTTATGTGGTGATATATGTTAACTAGCCATATTATAGTGATCATTTGCTATATATACATATTTCAGTGTTATATTTCAATTATATCTTAATTTTTTACAAAGAATAAAAGTTAAAAGGAGGTGAATTCTTCTGAAAATGAAGCCTTTAGTGACTGAGAACATTTCATGAAGAGGTTCTTCTATTTGTAGAGCAAATTCCCAATTTGCTGTTCTGTGAGGCAGAGTGAAAGTTTACTTATTCCTCTCAGAGAACTGGTTTAAACAGTGATCAGTGGAGGTGGTTCATCATTTGAAACTTGGTGGGTTGACTATTTGACAAGCATAATTACATCAATAAAAGAAGCATCTTCATGTCCATACAACATCTCTAATACATAAACACATAAATGCATGTGGGTACCCACAACCTAAGCATCCCAAGTGGCACAGTGGTAAAGAATCCACCTGCCAATGCAGGAGACTCAAGAGACATGGGTTCAATCCTTAGGTCGAGAAGATCCCCTGGAGGAGGGAATGGCAAAGCACTCCAGTACTCTTGTCTGGAAAATCCCATGGACAGAGGAGCCTGGTGGGCTACAGTCCATGGGGTTCTAAGAGTTGGGTACAACTGAGCGACTGAATGTACACACAACCTGCCAGTTTTGACAGGCAAAGGAGTAGTGTATGTATGAGAGACCCTAATGCTGAGAAAGACTGAAGGCAAGAGGAAAAGGGTTGACAACAGAGAACGAGATGGTTGGATGGCATCACCAACTCAATGGACGTGAGTTTGAGCAAATTCAGGGAGATGGTGAAGGACAGGGAAGCCTGGTGTGTTGCAGTCCATGGGGTTGCAAAGAGTTTACACAACTTAGCAACTGAACAACAACAACAATGTATGAGAGAGAAAAAGCCGTCTACAGGCTAAAACAATCACAGGTCAAAAGTGGAATCTAATTTTTAAGCAAACTTTTTACTGAAGTAACTATATATACAGAAATGGAAAAAAAGATCAGAAGTATACAACTCAGTGAATTTCCACGAAGTGAACCCACCCATGTAAACAAGTTCTAGGTTTAAAAAAAAAAGAACACTATCAGCACCCTCATACAGTCTATACAGTCAGCAAAAACAAGACTGGGAGCTAACTGTGGCTCAGATTATGAACTCCTTATTGCCAAATTCAGACTGAAATTGAAGAAAGTAGGGAAAATTACTAGACCATTCAGGTATAACCTAAATCAAATCCCTTAAGATTATACAGTGGAAGTAAGAAATAGATTCAAGGGATTAGGTCTGATAGACAGGGTGCCTGATGAACTATGGACGGAGGTTTGTGACACTGTACAGGAGACAGGGATCAAGACCATCCCCATGGAAAAGAAATGCAAAAAAGCAAAATGGCTGTCTCAGGAGGCCTTACAAATAGCTGTGAAAAGAAGAGAAGTGAAAAGCAAAGGAGAAAAGGAAAGATATAAACATCTGAATGCAGAGTTCCAAAGAATAGCAAGGAGAGACAAGAAAGCCTTCCTCAGTGCAAAGAAATAGAGGAAAACAACAGAATGGGAAAGACTAGAGATCTCTTCAAGAAAATTAGAGATACCAAGGGAACATTTCATGCAAACATGGGCTCGATAAAAGACAGAAATGGTATGGACCTAACAGAAGCAGAAGATATTAAGAAGAGGAGGCAAGAAAACACAGAAGAACTGTACACAAAAGATCTTTACGACCCAGATAACCACGATGGTGTGACCACTCACCTAGAGCCAGACATCCTGGAATGCGAAGTCAAGTACAGCCTTAGGAAGCATAGCTAGCGGGGGTGATGGAATTCCAGTTGAGCTATTTCAAATCCTGAAAGATGACGCTGTGAAAGTGCTGCACTCAATATGCCAGCACATTTGGAAAACTCAGCAGTGGCCACAGGACTGCAAAAGGTCAGTTTTCATTCCAATCCCAAAGAAAGGCAATGCCAAAGAATGTTCAAACTACGGCATAATTGCACTCATCTCACACGCTAGTAAAGTAATGCTCAAAATTCTCCAAGCCAGGCTTCAACAGTACATGAACTGTGAATTTCCAGATGTTCAAGCTAGTTTTAGAAAAGGCAGAGGAACCAGAGATCAAATTGCCAACATCCACTGGATCATCGAAAAAGCAAGAGAGTTCCAGAAAAACATCTACTTCTACTTTACTGACTATGCAAAAGCCTTGACTGTGTGGACCAAAACAAACTGTGGAAAATTCTGAAAGAGATGGGACTACCAGACCACCTGACCTGCCTCTTAAGGAATCTGTATGCAGGTGAGGAAGCAACAGTTAGAACAGGACATGGAACAACAGACCGGTTCCAAATAGGAAAAGGAGTACGTCAAGGCTGTATATTGTCACCCTGCTTATTTAACTTATATGCAGAGTACATC
>NW_011495019.1:808857-814511 GCF_000754665.1 Bison bison bison
AGTGCTTACTCCTTGGAAGAAAAGTGATGACCAACCTAGACAGCATATTAAAAAGCAAAGACATTACTTTGTCAACAAAGGTCCATCTTGTCAAAGCTATGGTTTTTCCAGTAGTCATGTATGGATGCGAGAGTTGGACTGTAAAGAAAGCTGAGCGCCGAAGAATTGATGCTTTTGAGCTGTGGTGTTGGAGAAGGCTCTTGAGAGTCCCTTGGACTGCAAGGAGATCCAACCAGTCCATTCTAAAGGAAATCAGTCCTGAATATTCATTGGATGGACTGCTTTTGAAGCTGAAACTCCAATACTCTGGCCACCAAATATGAAGAACTGACTCATCTGAAAAGACCCTGATGCTGAGAAAGATTGAAGACAGGAGGAGAAGGGGATGACCGAGGATGAGACGGCTGGATGGCATCACTTACTCAATGGACATGAGTTTTGAGTAAACTCTGGGAGTTGATGATGTTCAGGGAGGCCTGGCGTGCCTCAGTCCATGGGGTAGCAAAGAGTCAGACACAACTGAGCAACTGAACTGGACTGAACTGAGCTGATCAGCACCCTGGAAACCCATCCAGGGCATTGGCAAAGTCACTTCTACCAGCTCACAGGATTGACTGTAACACCGCAGATTAAATCTGCCTGTTTTTAAGCTTCATATAAATGAAATCACACATTATGTACTTTGGGGCTGGCTTCTTACACTCCACATCATATTTGTGAAACCGTTTCATCTGTTGAACAGAGCAACAGTTCATTCATTGTCAATACTGTCAAGTATTCTGTTTTATAAATATAATTTTAACTTACTGAAAAATATTTTAGTACTGTTGAAAGGCAACTGTGTTATTTCTAGTTTGGGGCTATTACTAAAAACACTGCTATGTACATCCTTGTACATGTTGTTTGGTGCACATGTGTACACATTTCTGTTGCGTATATCTGGAGTGGAATTGCTGATCACCGGGCACACTTACGTTCAGTTTTAGTAGATATTTCCAACTGCCTATTTTCCAAAGTTGTTCCAACAAACATCCTCACCAGCAGTGCGTGAGGGCTCCTGATGCCGAAAACCGAATTAACACCTGGTAACATCTGTCTTTTTCCTTTCAGTCAGTAGCGGCATCTCACTGTGGTTATTTGCTTTATCCTGAAGGTTAGTTTGATGATAACCACTTCAGGGGCATTTGGATATCATCTTTTGTGAAGTACCTACCTATGTACCTACGTTTTTTTTTTTTTCCTGGCCTGTTCAAAGATCGATTTATAGGACCTCTTTTATATATTGATTTGTAGAAGTTATTTATATGTTGCGGATCTGAGCCAGACAACTATATTGCAAATATCTTTTCCTTCTCTGTGGTATGCCTTTTTATTTTCTTAACGGTGCATTTTAATGAAAAGATAGTGCTAACCGATTCAATGGACATGAGTTTGAATAAGCTCCGGGAGTTCGTGATGGACAGGGAAGCCTGGCGTGCTGCAGTCCATGGGGTCACAAAGAGTCAGACACGACTGAGCGACTGAACTGAACCGAACTGAATTCTAATGTAGTCAATCTATCATTTTTTCCTTTACAGTTATTATTCATGTCCTGGTTCAAGTAAAGAATATCATGAAGACATTCTCATAGATTTTCTCTACAAACTTCAATAAAGTAGCATTTTAAATGCATATTTAAAAAACTTATATATATATATAAAGTGCACCATGTATATATATAAAGTGCACAACTGAAGTTTTCCTCTGAAACACAGATCAACTCAAACAATCTGTGAGTTACACAGGTCACACTAAATTAACTTTATGAGCACCTCTTACGTGCTCAGGACTGTGTTAGGTGCTACAAGAGATAAAAGCAATATATAAGAGGTGAGTCCTGACCTAAATGAATATTAACCTTTGCTGTTGTTCAGTCATTAAGTCGTGTCTGACTCTTTGTGACCCCACGGACTGCAGCACGTCCTGGTAGCTCAGAACTGAATATTAATCTTAGCTGGCAGCATAACACTTAAATATTAATTGTGAGAAAGGACAGATACTGAAGTTGAAACTCCAAACTCCACCTGATGTGAAGAACTGACTCCTTGGAAAAGACCCTGATGCTGGGAAAGACTGAAGGCAGGAGGAGAAGGGCATGACAGAGGGTGAGATGGTTGGATGGCATCACTGACTCAATGGACATGAGTTTGAGCAAGCTCCAGGAGTTGGTGATGGATAGGGAAGCCTGGCGTGCTGAAGTCCATAGGATCGCAGAGAATCGGATACAACTGAATGACTAAACTGAACTGACTGATGTCAGAGCTCAAAAATAACACCCCTCCCCAACCCGCAACTCTCCAAGCACATTCCTACTTCACTAAGGAACAGTGAACTGTGGTGCTGGAGAAGACTCTTGAGAGTCCCTTGGACGCGAAGGAGATCAAACCACTCAACCCTAAAGGAAATCAACTCTGAATATTCACTGGAAGGACTGATGCTGAAGCTCCAATACTTAGTCACATAATGCAAAGAGACAACTCGTTGAAAAAGATCCTGATGCTGGGAAAGACTGAAGAGAGAAAAGGGCGGCAGAGGATGAGATGGTTAGATAGCATCACCGACTCAAAGGACATGAATTTAAGCAAACTGGGAGATAGTGAAGGCCAGGGAAGCCTGCATGCTGCAGTCCATGGGGTTGCAAGAGTTGGACACAACTTAGCAACTGAACAACAAGAAGGAACAGAAGGACAAAGAATTACTTGATTACGGCTACTGCTTCAATGTGCTGTGCTGTGCTTAGTCACTCAGTCGTGTCCAACTCTTTGAGACCGCATGGACTGTGGCCCGCCAGGCTCCTCTGTCCATGGGGATTCTCCACACAAGAATAATCAAGTGGGTTGCCATGCCCTCCTCCAGGGGACCTTCTCAACCTAGGGATCAAACCCAGGTCTCCCACATTGCAGGCAGATTGTTCACCATCTGAAACACCAGGGAAACCCATGAATACTAGAGTGGGTAGTTTCCAGGGGAAATTGTTTTCCAGGGAAACTGCCTCACCCAGGAATCGAACAGGGGTCTCCTGCATTATAGGCAGATTCTCTGCCAGGTGAGCTACCCAGGAAGCTCTATTGCTTCAGTGCACACATCTAAAAACCATACCATTTACCAACTTTCAAAAGTGTTGACCAAATGCCCTAGTAAGATTCAGTTCAGTTGCTCAGCCATGTCCGACTCTTTGCAACCCCATGGACTGCAAGCTTCCCTGTCCATCACCAACTCCAAGAACTTGCTCAAACTCATGTCCACCGAGCTGGTGATGCCATCCAACCATCTCATCTTTTATCATCCTCTTCTCCTCCTGCCTTCAATCTTTCCCAGCATAAGGGTCTTCTCTAAGGAGTCAGTTATTTGCATTAGGTATCCAAAGTACTCCTTGGAAGGAAAGTTATGACCAACCTAGATAGCATATTCAAAAGCAGAGACATTACTTTGCCAACAAAGCTTCGTCTAGTCAAGGCTATGGTTTTTCCTGTGATCATGTATGGATGTGAGAGTTGGACTGTGAAGAAAGCTAAGCACCGAAGAATTGATGCTTTTGAACTGTGGTGTTGGAGAAAACTCTTGAGAGTCCCTTGGACTGCAAGGAGATCCAACCAGTCCATTCTGAAGGAGATCAGCCCTGGGATTTCTTTGGAAGGAATGATGCTGAAGCTGAAACTCCAATACTCTGGCCACCTCATCAGAAGAGTTGACTCATTGGAAAAGACCATGATGCTGGGAGGGATTGGGGGCAGGAGGAAAGGGGACGACAGAGAATGAGATGGCTGGATGGCATCACTGACTCAATGGACGTGAGTCTGGGTGAACTCCGGGAGTTGGTGATGGACAGGGAGGCCTGGCGTGCTGCGATTCATGGGGTCGCAAAGAGTCAGACACAACTGAGCGACTGATCTGATCTGATCCAAAGTACTGGAGTTTCAGCTTTGGCATCAGTCTTTCCAATGAATATTCAAGACTGATTTTCTTTAGGATGGACTGATTTGATCTTGCAGTCCAAGGGACTCTCTAATAACTCTAACAAGGTTAACAGCTACAGTTTCAGTATTTTATAGCTCCACTACCTAAAAGAAATAGCTAAATCCAGAAACCATGCAATCTTTTCCAGAATAAAAAAAAATATCATTCTAGTTACAGAAGAATGTGGCAGAAGGGGAAAATAAATATATATGTATATACAAACACAGGCTTCCCAGGTGGCACAGTGGTAAAGAACTCACCTGTCAATGAAGGAAATGCAGGAGACTCCAGTTTGATGTTTCAGTTGGAGAGATCACTGGAGTAGGAAATGGCAACCTACTCCAGTATTTTTGCCGGGAAAATTTCATGGACAGAGGAGCCTGGTGGGCTACACAGTCCATGGGGTCACAAAGAGTTAAAACACAGCTGAGCATACACACACCCACACATACACACTCACACCCACACATACACACTCACACCCCCACATAACTCTACACTTTTTTCCTATATTGTTTTCTAATTTTCTTGCCCACTATTACTTAAACTTTTCTTCCTGGACTTGGGGACAAAGATCACTTAAAAAGGAAAAGCCAAGCATGACCCCTTCATAAAGATAAATTTAGGGAAGGTCAATTCCAGGATAAGAAGTTAAAGAGCCAGTAAACCAAGTTAGATGAACAGAGAGTTTTTAAACCAGAGTCATCCAGTTTTCTTTATTCTCTTTTGTAACAAGCATTAAAATAGAAGTATGCTACTCCAATACTTGGGAGAACATGTAGAACAGGAAAGAAACGAAGAAGTCTACTAATTTTAGAGGTCAAGCTAGACCAAATCCTTCATGGCCTGGGATTCTAAGCCTTAAACATATTTTCTGAAATGATGCAAAAATCCATTAGCAGAACTTAAGTGATGACCACAAGATAAGGTGGTTTACTAATTTATGACAAGAAGAAAAGAATACTAAGGGATTAAAACTCTTTTATCCAGAAAGTTTTCAAGTCTTTACTCTGACCAATAATAGGCAAAATAAAAGGCAACTAAAGACGGAGAAGCTCTATACAGTCAACAAAAACAAGACTGGGAGCTGACTGTGGCTCAGATCATGAACTCCTTATTGCCAAGTTCAGACTGAAATTGAAGAAAGTAGGGAAAACCACTAGACCATTCAGGTATGACCTAAATCAAATCCCTTATGATTATACAGTGGAAGTGAGAGAGAGATTTAAGGGACTAGATCTGATAGATAGAGTGTCTGATGAACTATGGACAGAGGTTCATGACATTATACAGGAGACAGGGATCAAGACCATCCCCATGGAAAAGAAACGCAAAAAAGCAAAATGGCTGTCTGCGGAGGCCTTACAAATAGCTATGAAAGAAGAGAAGTGAAAAGCAAAGGAGAAAAGGAAAGATACAAGCATCTGAAAGCAGAGTTCCAAAGAATAGCAAGAAGAGATAAGAAAGCCTTCCTCAGTGATCAATGCAAAGAAATAGAAGAAAACAACAGAATGGGAAAGACTAGAGATCTCTTCAAGAAAATTAGAGATACCAAGGGAACATTTCATGCAAAGATGGGCTCGATAAAGGACAGAAATGGTATGGACCTAACAGAAGCAGAAGATATTAAGAAGAGGTGGCAAGAATACACAGAAGAA
>NW_011495019.1:814611-818888 GCF_000754665.1 Bison bison bison
CAAAGCTAGTAGAGGTGATGGAATTCCAGTTGAGCTATTTCAAATCCTGAAAGATGACGCTGTGAAAGTGCTGCACTCAATATGCCAGCACATTTGGAAAACTCAGCAGTGGCCACAGGACTGCAAAAGGTCAGTTTTCATTCCAATCCCAAAGAAAGGCAACGCCAAAGAATGCTCAAACTACCGCACAATTACACTCATCTCACATGCTAGTAAAGTAATGCTCAAAATTCTCCAAGCCAGGCTTCAGCAATATGTGAACTGTGAACTTCCAGATGTTCAAGCTAGTTTTAGAAAAGGCAGAGGAACCAGAGACCAAATTGCCAACATCTGCTGGATCATGGAAAAAGCAAGAGAGCTCCAGAAAAACATCTATTTCTGCTTTATTGACTATGCCAAAGCCTCTGACTGTGTGGATCACAAGAAACTGTGGAAAATTCTGAAAGAGATGGGAATACCAGACCACCTGATCTGCCTCTTGAGAAATCCATATGCATGTCCAGGTTAGAACTGGACATGGAACAGCAGACTGATTCCAAATAGGAAAAGGAGTACGTCAAGGCTGTATATTGTCACCCTGCTTATTTAACTTATATGCAGAGTACATCATGAGAAATGCTGGGCTGGAAGAAGCACAAGCTGGAATCAAGATTGCCAGGAGAAATATCAATAACCTCAGATATGCAGATGACACCACCCTTATGGCAGAAAGTGAAGAGGAACTCAAAAGCCTCTTGATGAAGGTGAAAGAGGAGAGTGAAAAAGTTGGCTTAAAACTCAACATTCAGAAAACGAAGATCATGGCATCTGGTCCCATCATTTCATGGGAAATAGATGGGCAAAAACAGTGGAAACAGTGTCAGACTTTATTTTGGAGGGTTCCAAAATCACTGCAGATGGTGACTGCAGCCATGAAATTAAAAGACACTTACTCCTTGGAAGGAAAGTTATGACCAACCTAGATAGCATATTCAAAAGCAGAGACATTACTTTGCCAACAAAGGTCCATCTAGTCAAGGCTATGGTTTTTCCTGTGGTCATGTATGGATGTGAGAGTTGGACTGTGAAGAAAGCTAAGCACCGAAGAATTGATACTTTTGAAGTGTGGTGTTGGAGAAGACTCTTGAGAGTCCCTTGGGCCGCAAGAAGATCCAACCAGTCCATTCTGAAGGAGAGCAGCCCAGGGATTTCTTTGGAAGGAATGATGCTAAAGCTGAAACTCTAGTACTTTGGCCACCTTGTGCGAAGAGTTGACTCATTGGAAAAGACTCTGATGCTGGGAGGGATTGAGGGCAGGAGGAGAAGGGGACGACAGAGGATGAGATGGCTGGATGGCATCACTGACTCGATGGACGTGAGTCTGGGTGAACTTCGGGAGCTGGAGATGGACAGG
The DNA here is from genome assembly GCF_000754665.1 of Bison bison bison. Classification (NCBI taxonomy): domain Eukaryota; kingdom Metazoa; phylum Chordata; class Mammalia; order Artiodactyla; family Bovidae; genus Bison; species Bison bison. The sequence continues at coordinate 816,005 of NW_011495019.1, forward strand.
GAGGCCTGGCGTGCTGCGATTCATGGGGTCGCAAAGAGTCAGACACGACTGAGCGACTGAACTGAACTGAAGAATTAAGCTTTTCAGCAGGAACTACATTTCCCATGGTATTTATTCATTCAATAAACTTTTATGATATGTACACCTACTAGCCTAGTTTCCATGTATACAGTATAAAAAAAAGGGCACAGTCCTTGCGTTCATAAGTATAGCCAAACTGGGGGAAAATATTTTAACCAAGTAAACAAACAAATATTTAGTTACAAATTACAATAAACGTCTAAAAAAAGAAAAATGGTGGTAGGTTAAAGAAGGCCTCCTTAGGAAGACGACATCGAAGCCAAGAGGAAAACAATGAAAGAAGTCATCCTAGTGATCCCAACCAAACATGCCTGGTTGATTCACCCCTCAGTTCCAACTCACTGCTCCCAATGTCTATGATGACTCCAACACCCCCCGCCCCTGCAATCTAGCCCTCCATTCTGAGTCCTGTCTCTGCCCAAACACATCAACAAGGCTTCATGGTGTGGCCTGCTTGAACCAAGGACTGAAACCGGGTGCTTCTCATGCTAGACTGTATCTAGTATTTGACACGTGCGCAAACCAGAGTGGACAGCCACCAAGGTGAGCAGAGGGCCCAAGGGCCCTCTGTCTAGTCTTCCTCCACTCTGCCTCAGAAGACCAGGAAAGGCGTCTATCTACCTGTAAATCAGAACCTCTGCCTTCTCACCATTTCAGAAGCAGCTTTCATACAACTGTGTGTGAATCTATAATACCCTCATAAAAATTCCAATTAAAAAACAAAAAGCAGCTTTTTAAGACTCAAAGTCTCTCTATGAATAGTAAACAACTGGTTCACCTCCTTCCTCTCTCCAGTGTCAGCTTTACATCAAAGGCATGAAGTTAATTAGCATGCCTAAAAAAAGAAGAGGATGATAATAAAAATAAGTTTAAAAATGATCTTTAAAAAAATGTCAATCACTATATTCCCCTCAGAAAAGAACTTCTGAGAAGAGTGTAGGCCTCATATGCAGCTCAGATGGAAGAATATATACCACCTTTGGACCCAAAACGGGCTGACACTAGCTTTGTGACACTGGGCAAGTGTGATCTCCCCATCTGCAAATGAAATTAAGGCCACTTCAGATTAAATGTAGGGCTTCCCTGGTGGCTCAGTGGTAAAGAACTCGCCTGTCAACACAGGAGACCTGGGTGACAAAGATTCCGTGGAGAACGAAATGGCAACCCACTACAGTACTCTTGTCTGGAGAACCCCATGGACAGAGGAACCTGGTGGGCTACCATCTCTGGGGTCGCAAAGAGTCGGACACAACTTAGCAACTAAACAACAACAAAAATTCATTCGTTTCAATGCTATATTGCTAAGACTGGCTGACCAGAAGGGTGACCACGCGGCCTATCTTAAGAAACCCCATTTTCGAACATTATTCCCACTAACATCAAAATATTCCAGAAATGCAAATACTTTCATTTCCAAACTACATCTCCCAGACAACTCTGATACCTAAAAACAGCACAGAACTTTTTCATTTGACAATATAGCCCACATTTAGCACAAGAGAAATACGTGGTCATCACATTTACAGGAAGACAAAAGGGACACTAAAATTATGGGCAGGTCAGGAAAAGCAATGTTGTTGAGAATTTTATTCCTACATAGAATTTTACAAATTTACAAGTGCAATAAATTCACATTTATGCAGCAACATGAATACAACGGCCAAACAGACTGGGATGAAAGTGCAAGGACCTAGATGAACCCCTGAGCCCACAGTTTCTGCAATCAACAGCTAGATCCAGAAGACTGAGATTCAAACACCAAGCATACATTTGAACCAAAGAGTCTTAACAGGCATCTGCATGAAAAGAGGAAATCCAGTTTATACATAAAATACTGGCACAGCCCTAGGTGGAGTCTGGAAGGCCCACAAGAACGACTCAGTAGCTAGAGCCGAGCATCATCTCCTCTTCGCACTTGTGCAGAGTGCCTGAGATGCCCTGCAGCAGCCGAGGAGCTGGCCAAACGCGAGCCTATGTCAGGGCACAAGGAGGCATCCTCCCGTGGCAACAATGCTACCAGAGACGTGAGCACAAGACACCTTTCTGCCTCTACTGGGGTTTAAAGTCACTGTCAAACTCGCCCTGCGGCACACAGCCAGAGAGGGCCAGGGATACTCAGTTTATAACGTAAACAAACCACGTATTATTCTGAACCCTTTGGAAAGGATGCTGGGATTGAAAAAATTGAAAAATGGAGTTGGCTTGGTTTTCCCTGTCTGCTTCACGTTCTCATGTTCCCAATACCCACTTCCAGCAAACAGCTCCCAGGTCCAGAAAAAAAGCCTTTCAGCATCTGTCTTTAATTTGGCCGTTCCACCCTCCTCCCTCCTTCCTCTTCCTTCCTCTCCTTTCCCCTCCCCCTCCTCCCCACGGCTCCCACCCCATAAGGAATATACATGTCCCCTTATATATTCGGAGAACAGATTAGAGAGGAGAAAACAGAGAAGAGATTAGAGAGGAAAGGAGATGAGGATGGGGAGATAAACGGGGCAGGAGAAGAGGGTAGTTCACAGAAGGAGGCACAAAGACAGCCCGAGATGGCTGCTTGAAAGGCCCCGTGGTAAGGGCTGTTTCTGATTAGGTGAGTACAATTGCTGAGCTGCACAGGAAGTGCTCAGGGGGCCCTCTTGGTCTGCCCCATCCCAAACACACTGAAAACCTTTGTACTGGAGCAGGCCCATCTGGAATCAGTTAAGACCAGGCTCCTAGCAGGCCTTTCCTTTAAAAAAAAAAAAAAAAAAACCTCTCTAAAACCACTAGGCTGAGCTTTCCCGCCTGCAACTTTCTCATCCCTTCCCCCCAA
>NW_011495019.1:818988-824010 GCF_000754665.1 Bison bison bison
CCCCCTTTAAAAAAAAAAAAAAAAAAACCTCTCTAAAACCACTAGGCTGAGCTTTCCCGCCTGCAACTTTCTCATCCCTTCCCCCCAAGTCACCCTTTAGAGAACATTTCTCCGGTTCTGGGGTCACCACACACAAAAGAGGCATATAAGAACATAATATATTCAGAGACCCAGCATCCTCCCCCAGCCCAGACGACTGGAGCCTCCCCTCAACCCGCCAGAAAATTACAGAAACTAAAATCCCTTTTTACACAATTTTGGGATTTTTTTTTAATGTTATTTTTGGGAATCTGAAGTGGCCTACTTTTTCCTTTATGCATTTAAATGAAGCATGCATTTGATGAAACTTTTATCTTTTTGTCCTGTCTTCTAAATCATGCAAAAAGCAGAGAAAGAGAAACTTTGGGATAGTTATAACATTCAAAAGGGAAAAAGGTTTTGTACTCACATTCCTAAGCTAAATTACCACTATTCGTTTCTGCAGAAAGTCAGGTTTTACTGATGCTTTCTATTAACCAAAAAATTTAAAAAATAAAAATAAAACAGGCCTCCTTTGGTAGAGTGATAAATGCCCAGAACTAGGACTTAGCAGACCTGGAGGACAGTCTTGGTGGCCGACTAATTCTCGTGGCTAGGAACTAGTTGACCTTTCTGGGTCTCTATTTTGTCACTAGTAAAACATGGGGGTTGAGGAACTAGCGTTTCTAAGATTATGTCCAGCACCACTACCCCCTCAAATTCCACATACCTAACAAAAATATGAGTACATATACAATTAGCCTCCAGCTTCACCTAGGAATCATACCTTTAAGGTAAATTTTTTTTTTAATTGTCCCCAAAGGCCATACAAAGCTTCCCAGGTAGCTCAGTGGTAAAGAAATCTGCCTGTTAATGCAGGAGATGCAAGTTTGATCCCTCGATCAGGAAGATCCCCTGGAGGAGGAAATGGCAACCCATTCCAGCATTCTTGCCTGGAAAATCCCATGGACAGAGGAGTCAAGGGGGCTACAGTCCATGAGGTTGCAAAAAGTTGGACACAACTCAGCACATACACACACAGGTCAGACGGAAAGGAGTTAGATAGGTATGTGGTGGGGGAGAATGGGCTGTCTCAGCTAGATGTACTTCTGACTATTCTATAAACCACATTCTTGTCTTCACTTTGCTTAGTGATCACATAACCAAGGCAGAGGATAAAAAGTTTAAAGTCAAGTACCAGGCTAGTCATCTGGGCCCAGCAACCTGATTGGAGAAGTATGGCGTGAAGACCTGGAGAATCAAATTCACAAACTACTGAATTAGCACTGTGTCCTTTGTGCCTAGTTTAGAAGCTGCCTGTTTATTTAATTGATCTCAACAAATATTTATTGAATCTACCAAGAAGACCAGACTCTCTGGGCAATCCAAAACAAAATCAGAAACTGCTCTCTCCTCAGGAAATTTATAATCTACAGAAGAGACACAGAGATGTTTGGACATAATTGTAGTTCCAGACTTGATAACCCTGGGGTAATTATACAGTATTGTGAAAGATCCCCGACTGCTGCTTCCTCCGCTTGCCTCATTCTCTTATCTCTTATCTGCCTCCTTCTGCTCAAATGTTAAGAGGGTTCTAATAAATCTGAAAATTATCAAAATTACTTCACCATGAAACTGAAAAACTAGCATTATAAACTGCCTAAACTTATTACAGGGTTCAATAAATGTTAAATAAGTAGTTTGTACCCAGAGAGAGAAGGGCTGACCTATACGAGCCATGCCCCAATCCTCGCTGACACCAGCACAGGAGCACTGAAAGCTGTCTCAACAGTCACACCCAAGGCAATCCAGAACCCAGTCTTGACCCAAGCCTGGGTTCCGGGGATTAAAAACCAGTAGAGCAAGTGAAAGGTCTGCAACAGAACTGTCACAGGGCGCAGCCTTGCCCTCGGCCAAAACCAGAGCAGCAGGAGTTACTGTAAACCACAGGTAAGAGATGTGTGCCACGCGGGGTCATCGGCCTTCATCTCACGTCAACGAGAACAATGCTGCCTCACAACTAAAACTGGACAAACAAGGGTCCAGTTAGAGGGCCTATTTTGCCATTTCATAAAAAGAATCCCACAAAACTGATGCTTGTTTCCTTAACCTCATAGCCTAGGTAACCTGAAGGACATAGATTCCTTTTCCTGGGCCACTCATGAGGGTATCCCATTCTGGGCCAGTTTCCTAAAAACATACTCCGGACAGTGAGTTAATGTCCCCCCTTCCCTGAACTGGCAAGACTTCAAAAGCATTCAGAGAGAAGGAAGAATCTGTGACCCGGGGCTCCAGAAACAGCAAGGTCACATTTCCTCCTGAAACAAGTTGAACTGTGTAGGAGGTGCGTCCAATGGCCCTGGCCCACACCCTCAACACTAACACATTTCGAGATGGATGCAGAGAACTTGGCAGCTCAGCTGACTCCTGACCAGCTCCGAACAAAACTGGACCGGACAGGATTCTTCATGGCAAACAGCCATAGAGGGGGCCAATCAAAACTCTTGGCCTTGCCAAAACATGGCAGCCTTTTCCTTAAAGGGAAAATACTTCAAGGTGAGTGTTCATGTATGAGTATGTAGTTGTGAAGAGAGAAGGAGGTTTGAGATTTTCTGAATTCCTACCTTTGGTTAGCTTTATATCTATAAATTCCTTTTTCTATATTTGTTCTCCTCTATGACAACACCAGCATTGCTACAGACAGTAATAAAAAACAGGTAAGGGCTCTACAGAAAGGTGGCCACAATCCAAACACTGCATTTGACCACAGGAAGCGCGGGATCCACCATCATCTTAGCAGAGACCTGAGAGTCACCTTCTACTACTTCAGGGCAAGGTCTAGAGCCTTCTCCCAGAGTCTCCCTAGACCCTCACCTTCCCCTCCTGCTTTTCCCCTTCAATTGACCCTGTCCCCGCTCCTGCCTCTTCCCCTTCTATTGACCCTTTCCCTGCTGCCACTCAGAACTCAAAAGTCAGCTAAAATGCTGGAGCTAACTGCCCACTGATGCAGTATCACCAACAGGCAGCATGGCACAGTGCAGGCTTCTAAAACTAGCCACAGCGACCCTTTTCATTTCATAACTCCCAAACCATCAATAGAATGGTACTTTTGTAATAATGCAATAAAATGAGCTAACAGAAACAATGAAATTAAGGACATGTACACATTGCTATATTTATGCTATATTTAAAGCAGATAACCAAGAAGGACCTATTGTACAGCACAAGGAACTCTGCTCAATGTTATGTGGCAGCCTGGATGGGAGTGGAGTTTGGGAGAGACTGGATACATGGATGTGTATGGCTGAGTCCATTCACTGTTCACCTGAAACTATCACAACATTGTTAATCAATACAATACAAAACAAAAAGCTTTTTTAAAAAAAGACAAACTATGACTAAAGAAAAGATGAAATAAAAAAAAAAAATGAAGACATATAAAATAAAGCCCAACCATTTAAATTATTAGACTCAATAGTCACATAATTACTCCATCAAAATGTTATGAAAAGTCAATATCGTGTAATAATCTATGATGGAAAATAATTTCAAAAATAATATATGTGTGTTTGTATAACTGAATCACCTCACTGTGCACCTGAAACATTGTTAAGTCAACTATATTTCAGTAAAATATATATATATATTTTTTTTAATGTTATGAAAGTTTCCACATACTCACCATCAAGCTCTGTCCCTAACCTGTAGTGAGTCTGTAAACCAACAGTGAACGAATAACACCAGTGTTCAAATTACACTGATCAGCAATGGCAAAGTAAAAAAAGAACGCATTTTGACACAAACCAGTCTTAGGGAGGAATCCCATCCACTAGGTACTTCACTTTGGACCTATCATTTAATTTGTCTCAATTTCTGTATTTATAAAATAAAAATGTAGTATCAACAAATACTTTGCAGGATTATGAAAGGATTAGGAAAATGTAATGGCAAGGAGCACAGCACAGTGCCTGAATTAGACTAGGACTCCAATACTATCATTATCAGGCTTTCCCAGGTAGTCCCCAGGTATTTCCTTTCAGCAATCTCTTTTAATCAAAAGGCAATTCCAATTCCAGTAAATCCTAACCTTGGGAGCTACTATTATCATAACTAACTGTAACTAGCAAAGCCAAGCCCTATGATTTCTTATTGTCTTTAGCATCCTTTTTCTCTTTTGATGTCAGGAAGAACCAAACATTCTTGTTGTGCCAAAAAATACATTCCCATTTGATTTCTAACATGTTCTGTTTAATCCAAAATATATTACAGTTTGATTTATGGTAAAACTCATAGCAGCTCCATCACCAATTCTGCCATCATTCCAGCTTTCTTAATATTTTACTGACAACTGAGTAGATACAAGAAGAATATTTATAAATTATGTAAAGGATATAAAGAATAGCAAAACCATGTCACCCAGTTTAACATTCTCATTTTCTCCCATCCACCCCCTACTCAATGTGCTGCCCTTCTTTATAGCTGTTCTTAAAGACCTACAAGACCTTTTAGAACTAACACCCGAAAAAGATGTCCTTTTCATTATAGGGGACTGGAATGCAAAAGTAGGAAGTCAAGAAACACCTGGAGTAACAGGCAAATTTGGCCTTGGAATACGGAATGAAGCAGGGCAAAGACTAATAGAGTTTTGCCAAGAAAATGCACTGGTCATAACAAACACCCTCTTCCAACAACACAAGAGAAGACTCTATACATGGACATCACCAGATGGTCAACACCGAAATCAGATTGATTATATTCTTTGCAGTCAAAGATGGAGAAGCTCTATACAGTCAGCAAAAACAAGACCAGGAGCTGACTGTGGCTCAGACCATGAACTCCTTATTGCCAAATTCAGACTTAAATTGAAGAAAGTAGGGAAAACCACTAGACCATTCGGGTATGACCTAAATCAAATCCCTTATGATTATACAGTGGAAGTGAGAAATAGATTTAAGGGCCTAGATCTGATAGATAGAGTGCCTGATGAACTATGGAATGAGGTTC
>NW_011495019.1:824110-824728 GCF_000754665.1 Bison bison bison
AAAAGCAAAGGAGAAAAGGAAAGATATAAACATCTGAATGCAGAGTTCCAAAGAATAGCAAGAAGAGATAAGAAAGCCTTCTTCAGCGATCAATGCAAAGAAATAGAGGAAAACAAAAGAATGGGAAAGACTAGGGATCTCTTCAAGAAAATCAGAGATACCAAGGGAACATTTCATGCAAAGATGGGCTCGATAAAGGACAGAAATGGTATGGACCTAACAGAAGCAGAAGATATTAAGAAGAGGTGGCAAGAACACACAGAAGAACTGTACACAAAAGATCTTCATGACCCAGATAATCACGATGGTGTGATCACTCACCTAGAGCCAGACATCCTGGAATGTGAAGTCAAGTGGGCCTTAGAAAGCATCACTACGAACAAAGCTAGTGGAGGTGATGGAATTCTAGCTGGGCTATTTCAAATCCTGAAAGATAATGCTGTGGAAGTGCTGCACTCAATATGCCAGCACATTTGGAAAACTCAGCAGTGGCCACAGGACTGCAAAAGGTCAGTTTTCATTCCAATCCCAAAGAAAGGCAATGCCAAAGAATGCTCAAACTACCACACAACTGCACTCATCTCACACACTAGTAAAGTAATGCTCAAAATTCTCCAA
>NW_011495019.1:824828-864168 GCF_000754665.1 Bison bison bison
GGATCACAATAAACTGTGGAAAATTCTTCAAGAGATAGGAATACCAGACCACCTGACCGGCCTCTTGAGAAATTTGTATGCAGGTCAGGAAGCAAGAGTTAGAACTGGACATGGAACAACAGACTGGTTCCAAATAGGAAAAGGAGTTCGTCAAGGCTGTATATCGTTACCCTGTTTATTTAACTTATATGCAGAGTACATCATGAGATATGCTGGACTGGAAGAAACACAAGCTGGAATCAAGATTGCCAGGAGAAATATCAATAACCTCAGATATGCAGATGACACCACCCTTATGGCAGAAAGTGAAGAGGAACTAAAGAGCCTCTTGATGAAAGTGAAAGTGGAGAATGAAAAAGTTGGCTTAAAGCTCAACATTCAGAAAACGAAGATCATGGCATCCGGTCCCATCACTTCATGGGAAATAGATGGGAAAACAGTGGAAACAATGTCAGACTTTATTTTTCTGGGCTCCAAAATCACTACTGATGGTGACTGCAGCCATGAAATTAAAAGATGCTTACTCCTTGGAAGGAAAGTTATGACCAACCTAGATAGCATATTCAAAAGCAGAGACATTACTTTGCCAACAAAGGTTCATCTAGTCAAGACTATGGTTTTTCCTGTGGTCATGTATGGATGTGAGAGTTGGACTGTGAAGAAGGCTGAGCGCAGAAGAATTGATGCTTTTGAAGTGTGGTGTTGGAGAAGACTCTTCAGAGTCCCTTGGACTGCAAGAAGATCAAACCAGTCCATTCTGAAGGACATCAGCCCTGGGATTTCTTTGGAAGGAATGATGCTAAAGCTGAAACTCCAGTACTTTGGCCACCTCATGCGAAGAGCTGACTCACTGGAAAAGACTCTGATGCTGGGAGGGATTGGGGGCAAGAGGAGAAGGGGACGACAGAGGATGAGATGGCTGGATGGCATCACTGACTCTATGGACGTGAGTCTGGGTGAACTCCGGGAGTTGGTGATGGACAGGGAGGCCTGGTGTGCTGCAATTCATGGGGTTGCAAAGAGCGACTGAGCGACTAACCTGATCTGAAAGATCTTAGTGTAAGGCCCAGTTCTTCAGTAAGTGGGCTTCCCAGGGGGCACAGTGGTCAAGAATCTGCCTGCCAGTGCAGGGGCCACAGGAGACACAGGTTCGACCCCTGGGTTGGGAAGATGCCTGAAGGAAGAAATGGCAACCCACTCCGATATTCTTGTCTGAAAAATTCTGAGGACAGAGGAGCCTGGCGGGCTATAGTCATGGGGTTGCAAAGAGCAGGACATGACTGAGTGAGCACACGTACACACAGCTTCAGTAAGTGACATCCTCTCTCTTAGCTACTGTTTGATTAAATGAAGCTCCCTGTTTGATTTCATTTAGGTTTAACACTCTCCATGTTAACCCCCTGGCCTCTCTGAGGCTCCTTACCCTCCTATTGTAGACAGTTCTAACAGTCATCCTCCCACCCCTGAACTGGTTATACTGAATTCTCCTACCAAAGGCCCTGGCCACCACCACTCTTATTATTCCCTCAGATCTTCCTTCCTTTTCACAAGCACCCTTCGGTCCTTTCGCAGAGGCAATTCCATATGATCCTCCAAGATCCCCACTTCCTCTCTAGATTCATCCTCTTACATACATTTATCTTGGGTATTCACAACAGGGAGGCTCTATGGAAAGCCCCAAAGAATCCAATCCAACATTTTGATGTACTAAAGAACCTATCTTTATCACTTTTAGTAACAGAATGGGAGAAAATATTTGCAAACATGTATCTGACAATGGACTGGTTAACAAGAATATACAAAGAACTCTCAAAGTTCACCAAGAAAGCAACCAACTCAATTTTTAAAATGAGCAAAAGGTTTAACAGACTCATCATCAAAGAGATATGAATGGCAACTATGCTTCCCTGGTGGCTCAGATGGTAAAGCGTCTGCCCGCAATGCGGGAGACCTGGGTTCAATCCCTGGGTCAGGAAGATCCCCTGAAGAAGGAAATGGCAACCCACTCCAGTACTCTTGCCTGGAAAATCCCATGGACAGGGGAGCTTGGTAGGCAACAGTCCATGGGGTCGCAGAGAGTTGACATAACTGAGCGACTTCACTTATGCAAATGAAGAGCTGCTCAACACCACTGGAATTTAGAAAAGTACCAAGTAAATTCAGGCTTCCCTGGTAGCTCAGCTGGTAAAGAATCTGTCTGCAATGGGAAACCCTGGTTCAATTCCTGGGTCAGGAAGATCCCCTGGAGAAGGGATAGGCTACCCACTCCAGTATTCCTGGGCTTCCCTGGTGGCTCAGATGGTAAAGAATCTGCCTGCAATGCAAGAGACCTGGGTTGGGAAGACACCCTGAAGGAGGGCATGACAACCCACTCCAGTGTTCTTGCCTGGAGAATTCCACGGACAGAGGAGCCTGGCAGGCTGAAGTCCCTCAGGTCACAAAAAGTTGGACGCAACTGAGCAACTAAGCACACACCAAGTAAAACCACAAAGAGACAGCACTACATATCTAATGGAATGACTCAGATTTAAAAAAAAAAAGAAATTAACAATATCAGATAGTGTAAAGAATGTGGAGCAACTGGAACTCTCTCATACATTGCTGATAGGAATGCAAAAACGGTAAGATGCTCCGTTTAGCAGTTTCTTAAAACATTAAACATATACTTAAGATATGACCTGGCAATCCCATCCCTATGTATTTACACAAGAGAAGTGAAGACATATATCCACAGAAAAATCTATAGACAAATATTTATTGCAGTCTTATCGATAGTTGTCAAAAGCTGGAAACAACCCAAGTGTCCATCAACTGGTGACTGAAAAAAAATTGTGGTGTAGACATAAACAAATAAGTGCTCAACAATAAAAAGGAATGAGTCACTAATCCATAAAACAGCATGGATGGAACGTACAAGAACACAGAGTGAAAGAAGCCACACCTCCAAAGACCACACAGTGAGCAGAGCTCAGATCAGTGACTGCCAGCAGCTGGGGTAGAAGGAAGCCCTGACTATAAAGCGACCAGAGGGAACTTTGTGCGGCAGTGAAAGCATTCTGTATCTTGACTATCTATGGCTATCACTACATGACTATATTACATTTGTCAAACCGACAGAAACATATACCTTAAAAGGATGGATTTTACTGCATATAAATTATACTTCAATAAACAAACAAAAAATATATAATCTCCCTCAGAAAAGAATAACAGCTCGCCTCCAGCACAGAGGAGTTAATGCAACAGGTAAGGACATGGGTGGGGTAAGGAGGTGAGGAATTTTAAGGCGGCACAGGCCAGCAGGCTCAGAAGCCAAGAAAACAGGGCACCTGGGGGAGGTGGGGAACCACCAGGAAGGCTGGGAACTAGAGGGGACACTGGGAGGCCCAATGGAAGACGGAGCAGAGAGCCCACTGGCTGAGGCCATGAGGAGTGGGATAAAGAGTTAGAGAAGACAATCACACCAAGCAAATAAGTAAAATGAAGTAAGTAAATATACCGAGGGTAAGAGTAACCCAATTTTCTCCCTAATTGGGAATGTATTTCCAATAATGGAAAGAGGTTGGCTGGATTTAAGATGGAGTTATAGATGTGAACTTTGGTTTTTACAATATAAATAAAACTCAAGGCTTTATAATATAAAATACATAATATATGCTGCTGCTGCTGCTGCTGCTAAGTCGCTTCAGTCGTGTCCGACACTGTGCGACCCCATGGACTGCAGCCCACCAGGCTCCGCCGTCCCTGGGATTCTCCAGGCAAGAACACTGGAGTGGGTTGCCATTTCCTTCTCCAATGCATGAAAGTGAAAAGTTAAAGGAAAGTCGCTCAGTCGTGTCCAACTCTTAGCGACCCCATGGACTGCAGCCTACCAGACTCCTCCATCCATAGGATTTGCCAGGCAAGATACACATACCTATAAACATCATACATTTGCACACACTACATATATATACAGAGAAATCTAGAAATAATTACAGATGGACATGTATGGTGTGTGTGTGTGTACATATTTACTTACATATATTTTCTAGCTCTGTCTGCTCAGAGAGCCAAGAGGCAATGCCACCCCAGTAGCACCCAGACTATGGTTTCTAATCTCTCTCATCCACTTAAAAGAACCGAGCCTCCTTGGAAATGCTTGACTCCAGGGCTAGGGCAGGAAAAGAATAAGATAAGTCTGGAAAATCTTCTTGTGCCAGAACGTCAAGAGACACTGAAGAAGCCAGTATAAAATGGGTCCCACTGGCCAAACTGGGAACAACCTGAAGAATAAGAACAATTACAGAAATGGATTTCAAACCATAGAATACAGTAGGAATCCATGAGTTCATACTGACAGAAATAAACAAATAAAGGAAAATTCTTCTTTATAGTACAATGGCAACTGATAAATACAGACAGACTGATAGAGAATCACAATTTGGCAACCACTACAGAAGTGGCTGGTTCAGGATGTCAGACAGCGCTCTGATGAGGAACAGGCAGTGGTGTAACCTCAAAGTATCTTGCCACAGATAATAATCACTAACTGTAAGAGAAAAACTGGTGAACTCAGTGTGGAGAAACCTGGCAAACACCAAATAAATCAGGAGATCAAGGCGAACATCACCGGTGGCAGGACAGGCATACACAGCCTGCCTCCAGGTCTGATGCTCTGGGGAGAGCACAGCCTGTCTCTGTGCCATTCCTGCCGGAAGTGACATGAACTGCTGTCATGGAGAACCAGACAGAGACAGGCCTAGACACGCCAAGAATGTCAAGGGCATGAAAGAAAGGCAAGGGCTAAAGAACTGTTCCAGACTGAAAGACTGAGGAGATACTAAATGTAACACACATTCCTAGAGAGGATCCTGGACCAAAAAGGAAAAGGAGACATGATAGGGACAACTGGCAAAATGTTAATGGGGCCATGGATGGATGTAACATATCAATAGTGACTTCCTGATTTGGAGAGTTATATACTGGTCATGTAAGAAAGTCCTATTTGGAGGAATACACATTGAAGTGTTTGGTTCAAAAAAGTTCAGAAAAGGAATAATGATAAAGGGTATATGTACACATACACACCCATATAGGAAGAGTGGCCAATGAACCAAAAGCAATAAATTACTAACAACTGGGGAATCTGAGTAAAAGGAATATTGGATTTTTTTCGTTTTTGTTTTGTAAACTTTTTTCTAATGGTGAAATTATTTCCAAATAAACTATCAGAGGAAAAATAATAGCCACCTACTGCCTGGAATTGTGTAGGGTGCAATAATTTTTATCTTCGCAACAAAAGCTGATCTTAAAGCTCAGAAGGTTAAAACCTGGTCCAAGGTCCTCCAGCTAACAAGTGCTGGACCCATCCTAACCAAGGTCCACAAACTCTAAAGCCTTCAATCTTCTACCACACCATGCTGCCTCATTCCACAAACAGGTAACCACTGTTTACTGAGGGACATGCCAGCATCTGTACTGATCACTGAGAATGTGAAATGAATCAGACCATTCTGGCCCTCAAGGTATTCAGCCTAAAAGACACAGACAGACTTGTGAAGTAGTAAAGGCTTATAGGTACTGTCTGTCATTACTTGTCCAGCTGGCCCTCACTCTACCCCAAATAAAGTATGACCCATTAGAGGCTGGAAGGTAACTTTTGAGATGTATAGGACAAAGAGACCATGGCCACATGGGGTAGGCTTAGGTCTCATAAGGGAGAGGTCCCTACCTGACCACACACACACACAAACTCCCTCCCTCACTCTCTTTCACTCTTTTTCTCTCCCTCTACTCCCTCCCTCCTCCAAGGCCTGAACTGCCCAAAAGAAAAAAAGGGGGAAGGGGAGCAGACATCCAAGTATATTTAAGGAGTCTCAAAACTATTCTTCCCCTTAGGTTTTCATCATCCCCAGAGGTAGTCTGTGTTTTGTTTAAAGGGGTCCTTTTAATAATGATTAGTAGCTGTGGTGGGATTAGAGCTGCTTGGTTGGAAAGGATTACTGCCAAGTCATACCCTTGCTTTCCAGTGGTTTTCTACTCAAGAGCAAAAAACAACTCTTGTGTGTGAAAGAGACCAAAAGTCTGAATCTCTACCAAAGTACAAGAATCAGGTTCATGAGGATCCCTGCTTCGCTGACTCTGAAAGCCCAATTTACCCCCACAGGAAGTGGGTTTTACCATCAATTATGTGCAAATTAAGTGGTTTTCTTTTCTGGATATAAATCAAGTGAGGGAGGGGGTGCGAGGGCGGGGGAGGGGGTGGAAGGGGCGGTGATAGAGGGGTGGGTGGGGGGGTGGAGGGAGGTGCTGTGCCTCTTGGTATTGTTCTGAGTTTCACAATAGCTTGGGTTCAGACCACACATCACCTAGTCAAGGGGAGGAGGGAGGCACAAAATGCACACTGGTTACACAACAGTACACAGGACAGTCACTGCCCTCAGAAAACTTACTGTTTAGCAGGGGACAGATAAATTTTTAAAAAGAGTACTGTGGAAAATCTGGAAAGAATACCTTCTAGATTGCAATAGGACCAGGATCAGGGAAGGCTTCCTTGAAAAGGGATCACCACCGAGATGAGATCCAAGGAACAATAGTGGACTGAACTAAAATTGCCAGGTCTGCACATGTATGTGTTTTATTTGCTGGAGAATTTTCTGAGAAGGCAGGTAAAAAGAAATATAAGAAAAGTATGTACAAAAGCAAAGAGGGAAAAGAAATAGCAAGTGATCTTGTTGGGACATAAATACAAAGAAAGAAGCCTGGGAAAGGTTTTTAGTAGTTTCATAATAAATATTTGATCACAACAATTCTATGGTAGTTATTATTAGCTTCAGTTTACTGAGGCTTGAGAAAATTTAGGTCAATTGGACAAGGTCACACAACAAACAAGTGGCAGATTTACTGTAAAACCCATCCTCTCTTTCTCTTCCACTCCCCTGAGAGTTTTACCCAGAACGTGGCTAATTCCTTGGATTTCCAGACGAACCACCTATTCCCTGGATATTCAACCCTTGCTATTTAACACTTTCAAAATCCAAACAGTCATCAAAGTTAATGTTAGCTCCATTTAGAGGACAATCCTTCAGTTCAGTTCAGTGGCTCAGTCGTGTCCAACTCTTTGCGACCCCATGAATCGCAGTACGCCAGGCCACCCTGTCCATCACCAACTCCCGGAGTTTACCCAAACTCATGTCCATTGAGTCGGTGATGCCATCCAACCATCTCTCCTCTTTCTTCCCCTTCTCCTCCTACCCTCAATCTTTCCAGCATCAGGGTCTTTTCAAGTGAGTCAGCTCTTCACATCAGGTGGCCAAAGTACTGCAGTTTCAGCTTCAATATCAGTCCTTCCAATGAACACCCAAGACTGATCTCCTTTAGGATGGAATGGTTGGATCTCCTGACAGTCCAAGGGATTCTCAAGAGTCTTCTCCAACACCACAGTTCAAAAACATCAATTCTTCGGCGCTCAGCTTTCTTTATAGTCCAACTCTCACATCCAAACATGACTACTGGAAAAACCATAGGCTTGATTAGACGACCTTTGTTGACAAAGTAATGTCTCTGCTTTTGAATATGCTGTCTAAGTTGGCCATAACTTTCCTTCCAAGGAGTAAGCGTCTTTTAATTTCATGGCTGCGATCACCATCTGCAGTGATTTTGGAGCCCCAGAAAATTAAGTCAGGCACTATTTCCACTGTTTCCCCATCTATTTGCCAAGAAGTGATGGGACCAGATGCCATGATCTTAGTTTTCTGAATGTTGAGCTTTAAGCCAACTTTTTCACTCTCCTCTTTCATTTTCATCAAGAGGCTCTTTAATTCTTCTTCAGTAAAATCTAGTAATACTCATTTTTTGTTTTCACCAATGCAGATTTCAATACAAAAAAAATAAAACATTTTCCCCCTTATGCTGCAGAGACCTCAAAAGCTTAAAGCAGCAGTAAGAAGACAGCCCACACAGAATTCATTGTATACTCCGTAATGCACAACACATCAGCATCTATTTTATCTGGCAGCAGGAAGAGATATAAGTTAGGGCCCCACAATTATCCCTGTAGAAAGGCACAGCAAAGGGAATGCAGGCATAACAGCTACAATAATGCTAACACAAATAGCCATCTGTACTTAGAGCCAGTCACGCCAAAAGCTCTCAACCACCCACACCCCTCATGCCTCCTCTTCCCCCATGCAGGTGGGCCAATTCCTTGCCATTCTTCTCCATCCCACATAATTCCACAGGAAGAGACTGCTGCCAGGAGCGGGAAGCAAAGTAAGCTGCTGCACTTCTGAACACAAAAGCCCAGAAAGTAACGGACCTACCTCCCTACCCTGCATTCTACCCATTAAAGCAGGATTTCCCTATTTCTTCTAGAACTGTCTAAAACACAGAGACTCATAGCTCCCATGACAGCCCCCAGGTCCCATTCTCTGACACTCTCCCATCCCAGTTAGGCTGGGTACCCTCTCCTCTACACCCACACCTCCTCACCTCTCTGCACTAAGCACATTACAGGTCTCCCTGGGATCAGTCTCCCCATCACAGCAAGAGCTCCCAAGGACAGGGGCTGTGCTTCAATTTGCCTCCCTGCACGTGGGCAACAGCTAGCAAGCACAGTGCTGGCTGTTCAGGGGCTGAATTAGGTTCACGGGGTACATACAAGGACTGCAGAAGGAAACGGGAAGTGGGCAGTGGAAAAGGAAATGGTTCAACAGTAATCTGAGGTCTGAGGATCCAGGATATCTGAACAGATAGCATGTTATGGTCTCTACACTGGACCGATATGTTGAGTGCAAAATTTACATAAAAAAAATCAGCCTTTCATTGTGTTTAATAGAGTGCTCTAGAACAAAAGATGCCACAAAGAGTATCATTTAAAGAAAGAAAGAAAGAAAAACCCTAACTAACCATAATTATTAGTGTGTCCCTCAAATCAAAACAGCAATAAGAGAGTGTAGCCTACAAACAACGACCACAGCCCTACCACTCTGCCCCAGTTCCCAGCACACACAGCTTTTCAGGGTTCTTTGGAAGGGTGGGTGGGGAGGTACTTTTTGCCCACTGCTTCCTCTTACCTTCCCCACTCTCCCTTCCTCCTACAACCTACCAAAGAAAACAATGACTGTACTGCAATACCCAAGAATCTCCAGAAAGATACATCTCCCCAGTTCTCCTAAGCTCTCCTTGAGGGCTGCTGGCAAGATAAGCAATCTGTTCCCAATTATAGCAGACTTCATCTGGGTGATGAATGTACTCAGCAATTCAACAAAGTGCTGGAAACGATGGACGATCTCAAAACCAGGCTCTGGCAGCACATTCCCAATCTGCCTGCAGCTCCATGACTGCAGGGTTTAACCAGACTCTTCTTTTTCTCTAACCCATCAGCCACCTCCTTCCCCAGGGACATCTGCTCTCCAGTATTCCTTACCCATTCTACTTGTCAAAATCAAACAGAACCTGCTAGAGAGCTAAGACGGGGAAAGGATCTAATAAGGTCCCGAGATTGTTTCAGTTTAAACCCTGTGGCCATACTTTTCTTGGATTTTTTTTTTCCTACCAAACAAAAATTACAGTAATTACCTTAGAGAGGTGTCAATTTTTACTAGATTTTACTTGGAATAATTGTAATGAGATATCTGAGACGAAAGCCACCTCAGAAACAATCTCATCATAGCCTCCCTTTTCACAGAGGGAGAAAGGCTCAGAGAAGTTAAGAACTGCTGAACTACAGTTACACAAAGGAATTCCCTGTAATGTCAGATCCTAAAAGGCAAGCTGCTGTTACTGCTACTAAGTCACTTCAGTCGTGTCCGACTCTGTGCGACCCCACAGACAGCAGCCCACCAGGCTCTGCCGTCCCTGGGATTCTCCAGGCAAGAACACTGGAGTGGGCTGCCATTTCCTTCTCCAATGCATGAAAGTGAAAAGTGAAAGTGAAGTCGCTCAGTCGCGACCGACTCCTGGCGACCCCATGGACTGTAGCCCACCAGGCTCCTCCATCCATGGGATTTTCTAGGCAAGAGTACTGGAGTGGCTTGCCATTGCCTTCTCCATAAGAGTTGTATCTAATTCATCTCCAGGGGACACAGTGCTCAGGGCTTGATACATGGCTGGTGAAATGAACCAAACAAACAAGACTAATTAGTCACAGGACTATGACCCCATGACGTTTGACTTCAAGCACACTGTGTTCTCATCATCTGTGACTAGAAAGCTAGGCTCTGTGGATGATGGTTTACACACACAGCAGACTCTATGGAATTCAGGCTCTCTCCTTCCCCAACCACCCTAGGTACACTCCCTTCATCTCTGACACCATTCGTAAGATTTCCAACCTCTTTACGTTCCAACTATTCTAAAAAGCATATACATTTCTAAACCGATTTCCTAAAATATCTTCCACTCGGATACTTTTAATTCTCTTCAATTGCCCTCTTAATCTCCTTAATGACTATCCTCTTTGGGATTCCTCCTCATGTTTTCAGCAAACCACAACCTGCCTCACCTCCCATGTCAGCCCCCCTAAGCCAAAGGTTCTCAACTTTGACTGCATACCGAAGTCACGTGGGGAAGTTTTCATAAAACTACTGATTCCTGGGTCCCTCCCTCAGAGTCCCTGATTTCATTGGTCTGGGTTTCAGTTCAGTCCAGACAGCTCAGTCATGTCCCATTCTTTGAGACCCCATGGTCTGGGTTGGGTATGGCCTTTAAATAAGCTCCCTAGGTGATTCTAATGCACAGCTAGCTAACACTGAGAACTTCTGCCCTGCACCCTCAGAAATTCACTGCCTGGTCCATTACATACTCCAAAAATAACTACTGCTGACTGTTCTAGACTTGCAAAATATTAGACCGTCCTGTGCCTGGCACATGTGCTGCTAGACAAAAGGTACCTTAGAATCATGCCCTGGATTCACATCTGTCTGATAATAAAAATGCTTTGGTAAATATGTTGGCAAAGCCCTATAAATGACTAATGATGATGAATGGCCAGATCCTGCTAAAAGACTACACAGGGGAAAAAGCTGTATTGGAGTTTTCTGATTCAGAAACACATTTAGTTTCTGATCTTTTACCAAGAATTCAAGGTCCTTCAAATCCAAATGGTCTTTTGGTATGAAAAACAGCCTTCTGTGGCCAACCGCAAAGAAGCACAAGATACCTCATGTATTTTCATGTCTCCATGCTTTGGCACATATCAATCTCTATCTGCTTGAAAAACTCCTATTCATTCTTCAAAGTCCAGTTCAAATGCCTCCTTTACTCATTCATTCAACAAATACTGAGAATCTACTAAGTGGCAGGCATTTTTCTAGGCTCTGGAGATACAATGTTGAACAAGACATAGTCACTAGTCTCACAGTGCTTATATTCTACTTGGAAAGCCAGAGAGTAAACAAGGAGACAAATTAAAATAAATCCAGATGGTGGTTAAGTGATATGAAGACAATAAAATAACATACCATCATAGAGTAATGATGGGTGGTAACTTTCCCCAAAGGCAGACTCACTGTATCTCAAGACCACATCAAGAACAAGGGGCTTTACCATATTCCACACTCCCAGCATGCACTGTTAGTACATACACAATGAATATCTTGAATGAATAAAAAACCCAGGGTAAGGAAAAAGGTAGAAGTTAAAAAAAAAAGTTTCATAATCAACTAAGAGTTAAGAGACATGAACCCTCACCTAAGTTTCTCCCACTACCTACAAGATTTGGGGCAAGGCCCTTCCTCCCTTGTATAAAATAAGTAGACTGGATTAGACTGGGGCTGTAACACTCCCCAGAAGAAACAGAAAAGAGAAGCATGCAGGGAGAGCCCTGGAGTGGTGGGGCTAGTTGTTTCTAAAGCTCCAACCGAGTGGCCCTCACAGGACCCCAGGGCCAGTATGGCAGAGAGAAGCCAGAAATCTGTATTTCATGTGAGCTCTGCCAGTGTTTAAATATTACATCCAAATGTCTTTAAAATACTGTGATAGGCAAACAAAACCCCTTGCGGAAGGGCCAGACCATAGACTTACGGTTTGCAACCTCTATACTAGATCGCCTCTGAGTCCTTCCTAGTTCTAACAGTCCACAGCTCTAGAATGAAATACGTCCTTGCAGAAAAACACTAAAGAACACACAACAGGATTAGAGGACAAAAAGAGAAAAGAACACACGTTTCTACTTGTGTTCTACTTAGATCATAGAAAAGCCTTCTTCATAATTCATCAGTCAGTAAATCCTCATTACTTGGAAAGAAAATTTTGCATCCTGGACAATAAAAAGACTGACTCCAGCCTTCCTTTAGGTTATAAGAGCTATGCACGTGCTTAATAAATATTCCTATCCCAAGCAGTCAGGAGTGCCTAAAGAGGCACAACTCATGTGCACACACACAGACACATACACCCCACAAAGCAAGGAAATCAATTATGCTGAAGACTGGCAAGATGCCCCAAAGACGCAGCAGGAATTTGATACGAACAGCAGGATGAGGAGGGAGAATGAATAATTCAGTCTCCCTGATTCACCTTTAACCAAGTGCTGTCAGGCCCAAGCTGAGGCCCACAGCTCTCAGGCTGGGCTCCCTCATCTGCAAGCAGCACGAGCTTCGGTCTGAATGGAAAGCCAACCGTGCTGGCTCAGAGGTGGGAGAGGGAAGACACAACTGACTGGCACCCACAATGAGTCACGTTCTCTTTCTCGGGCCAATTCATCACAAAAGACCACACTTGAAAGTGAACAATGTTTTCACACTGCCATTAGCAAAGGAAAAAGAACATGCATATTTTATTCATGCCCACCCTCTTCAAGGAGGCCTCCATTAGAAGAGAAAGCCAAAGGAAATAAGATAATGGGGAAGGCAAAGGAAAAAATACTGGCCAGTACATACAATATGGCTGAATGGCTGACAGTATATCCAGACACCTTCCTTGTGGCTCTGACGTTAAAGAATATGCCTGTAATATGAGAGACCTGGGTTTTTGATCCCTGAGTTGGGAAGATACCCTGGCGAAGGGAAAGGCTACCCACTCCAGTATTCTGGCCTGGAGAATTCCACGAACTGTATAGTCCATGGGGTAGCAAAGAGTCAGACACAACAGAGCAACTTTCACTTTTCCTTACCCCTACTGTCCTGCTTCCAAGGATGAAGAAAGTTCCCAAAGTTAACTACCTTTAAATTACCAATGATAACCGGTTTATGAACTGCTCATCAGTTGCTTAACCTAAGTTCCACAGTATTTTTAGACACAAGCTATTCTGAAAACAGATACAGAACTATCCTGAGTATCAATCAGTCATCACAAAATCTGTTGGAAACCAGGACTTTGCACTGTAGATTAAAAAAAAAAAAAAAAAAAGTTGCTACAGAAATGACCCAGGGAATAAAAACGAAAACAGCCCAACTTGTTTTCATGTGTCTCTATGACAGGTTTGGTGTTTTATCTTCCTTTTTTGTTTGTTTTTAATGACAAGGATGAAATATTTGTAATCACTCAACATTTAAATCCCTCAGATCTACAATACTCACTGAGGCAAGTTAATTCTTTCAGCCTTGCACTGGTGAACAATACAACAAGAATGTATTAAATTCTGAACACCACAGTACCAACATCGTGCTGGTATAGAAATCAAGGGAAGAAAACAAATATGTGAGGTTCCTCAAATCCTTCTAAGGCTGCGTGTTAAGATACACAGGTTCTGTGCAAGAAATGGATCTTAAATATTATAGTAGTTGAGTAGCAGGAAACAGATTTTATTAAGCAATTACTACCAGAGATAAGCGCACTCAAGAATGAGCTCACACTTTAAAAAACCATTTAAAAAATTAACCTGACTCCTCCAAGTTACCAAAAGCAACTACTTCTCTAAAAATCAAATGTCTGAAAAAGAGACGATCCAGTCCTAAAAGCAAAGATGAAATAGTATTTTTTTTTAAGGGGGTAATTAAATGACACTATGTTCCTTCTGGTGCTAATAACCAAATTTTCCTATTTACATCAGGTCAATCCCAGGGAATTAGTCTGTGAGTCTGTCATAAAGAGGTGTGTGATATAAACAGCGGTGACTCAGACCACAGACCCTATCAGAGGACACGGCGACTACACTGGATAGAAACCTTCTGCTCACATCCTACGTTACAGATCACAATCCGAGGGATCACAAGGGAAGTTCCCCAGGGTCGCAGACAGAAAAGTGCCCCTGATTTCAAAATGAAATTCTGGAGAATTCACTGCCTGGAATTCTTGCCTGGAGAATGCCCATGAACAAGAAGCCTGGCAGGCTACATTCCATGGGGTTGTAAAGAGTCGGACACGACTGAGCAACTAAGCACAGCACCCCAGAAGATGCTAGTGGGCAGCAAGGACTGAGAAACACGGGTCTACTTAAATGTGGAAACTAACCACTTAGGCTTACTTAACTAGTGGAACCAAAGGTAACGCATTAAGAGGAGGTTTGGCTTCTGAATACAACTTAGCTTGAAATCATTATCTCCAGCAAAAGAACCAAATGCCACACAGTGAGCATTCACCCTGAAAATCCAGGACATGTTTTCTATACAGACAGGGTTCTTTGAGTTCTGAAATCCTATCATCTATCCTACCATTAACCATCCAATAAACATTGGCCCTACTACATAGCAGGTGTTGTGCTAGAAGACGATAATTTAAAAAGGAAAAAAGACCAAAGCATAGTCCTTACCCTCAAGGAACCTACTGGTACCAGATCGAAGTAGATGGGCATTTATAACACAGTGAGATAAAAGCTAGAAAGGGAAAAGTACAAGCTACTATGACAGCAGTCAGGAGAGTTCCTGCCCCATTTAAGACATTTGAAAAAAGGTTTCCAAAGAAAATTGACCTCTAAACCAAGACCTCAGAGATGAAGGTAGGCGAGTACAGGTGGAAGAGAAACTTAGAGCGGTACCTTCAAGCAGAGGTGAATGGTCTATGTATGAGCAGGTTGAGGATTTGGGAGATGAAGTAGGAGCCGGATCACCAGTGTCATTTAATAGGGCTAGAGGCAACAATGTGATGACAGCTGTTGTAGAAGGATCACTCTCAGAAAGATCCCTGCGATGCAGTGACGTGGACACGAAAGACAAAACTAAAGGCAGAAAGACCACTGTGGAAATGGTGACACCAGTCACTGACTTACACCAGGGCAGAGTTCTGTAGAAAGAGCAGATGAGGAGAGGTCAGTTTTAGACATGCTGGCTCTGAAGGAACCATGGGGCATCCATGCGCAGATGCAGCTAAGCGTCCGGAGACAGACATCTGAAGTGCAGAGAGGAGATGCAGGCCATGTGGAGGCTGTCAGCATAGAGATGATCAATAAAGCCTTAGCAATGGAGACCCAGGCCCCAAGAGAACATGTATAATACAGACAGAAGAAAGCCTCAGTTCAGTTCAGTTGCTCAGCTGTGTCTGACTCTTTGCGACCCCATGAATTGCAGCACGCCAGGCCTCCCTGTCCATCACCAACTCCTGGAGTTTACCCAAACTCATGTCCATCAAGTTGGTAATGCCATCCAGCCATCTCATCCTCTGTCATCCCCTTCTCCTCCTGCCCACAATCCCTCCCAGCATCAGAATCTTTTCCAGTGAGTCAACTCTTCGCATGAGGTGGCCAAAGTACTGGAGTTTCAGCCTTAGCATCACTCCTTTCAAAGAAATCCCAGGGCTCATCTCCTTCAGAATGGACTGGTTGGATCTCCTTGCAGTCCAAGGGACTCTCAAGAGTTTTCTCCAACACCACAGTTCAAAAGCATCAATTCTTCGGCGCTCAGCCTTCTTCACAGTCCAACTCTCATATCCATACATGACCACTGGAAAAACCATAGACTGACTAGACGGACCTTTGTTGGTAAAGTAATGCCTCTGCTTTTTAGAGAAACCTAAATAACAGCAAGTTTTAAATGGCAGGTTGAGGAAGAGATTAAGAGGACTGGCAGAGAGAGAAACATTTTTTAAGGAAGGTGCCAGAGAAGCTTGGGGGAAGAGGTATTTCAGGGACACACAAGATAGAAAAAGACAGTCATTGGATTTAGCCACAGGGAGTTACTGGTGACACCGGGGGAAAGAGTTTCAATATTGTGGTTGAGGAAGAAACCTGACTACAATGGGTTCAAAAAGTACAGACAATTATTTCAAGAAGTTGGTTTGCAGAAGAGAGAAGAATGAAAAGGAGGTGGAAAGTGAAGGAGACTGAAGGACTAAATATGGTAGATCTTATTTATTTTTAATGAGATAAGCATGCATAAACTTGATGAGAAAAGATACAGAAGAGCAGAATTTAAAGTCTACAAAAGAGATTCAAGTAGGATTCACCATAAAAAGAAAGAAAGATACATCTTTCACTATAACAGATGATATTTGTAGGTTTAGGGGCAGGAAGTTTAAAAATTTCCAATTTCATAGCTTTTATTCTATCCACCTGCAATGTAGGAGATGCAGGTTTAGTCCCTGGGTCGGGAAGATCCCCTAGAGGAGGAAATGGAAACCCATTCCAGTATTCTTGCCAGGACAATCCCATGGACAGAAGCGCCTGGTGGGCTACAAACAGTCCAAGGGGTTGCAAAAGAGTCAGATGTGAC
Source organism: Bison bison bison (assembly GCF_000754665.1). Lineage (NCBI taxonomy): Eukaryota > Metazoa > Chordata > Mammalia > Artiodactyla > Bovidae > Bison > Bison bison. The sequence continues at coordinate 841,397 of NW_011495019.1, forward strand.
TTAGCAACTAAACAACAATTTCATCTATAAATTAAGAGGCAAGATTTCTTTCTGTAAATGAAGAGACAGTGAATGTAGGATAATGAGGAACATCTGAAACAGCCATTGTTTCAAGTTCCCAAGAGAGGTCACTCAAAAACAGAAAGACTACCAGACAAGAATCAAGCGTCCAAGAAAGGTTGGATATCACGAAGGCAGACATCTATATCGATCTAGGCCAGGGGTTTGCTAGGTAGTGAAAACCAAATGAAACAAAGAGAGGATACCGGCCAAAGAGCTGTTTAAGCAAAGAACCCTGAAGTCCAAACAAGATAGGGAAGGAAGCAATGACAAAGGAGTCAAAAGACAGAGTGAGAGCAGAGAAGACCAAGGCTGTACATTTCTCAGTGACATTTTGGGAAAAGATGCGGTGGGAGTAAATGAAAGAGAGAACTGGAAGAGTCTTCATGAGAAAATAAGATGCCCATCTAAATTTTCAGAAATGAAGCAGTTCCAGACTGACAGGACTCAAAGCGTGTCCTCAGAATAGGTGGTAAAAGGGCAACTCACGGCAGGGGAGCTGATCAATTAAAGAACCGAGAGACTGGGACTGGCTAAGGTGCTGGGTCCATCCGGGCACTCTCTGAAGACAATGGCATTACTTGAGGTAGGGCCAAGGTACCGAGATCCAAGGGCCAGGGTAGTTTTCTTCTGTTTTTCAAAAAAGGCAAGGTAATCAATAAGCCACAGTACCTAGGAAGGGAAGAGGGCAGATTACTAGCCAGATTACTAGAGTAATTGAACGGAGCAGGGAATTTCACTGAAAGGTAGACGATTCGATAGGAGCCCTGGAGACGGAAGAGAGGGGACAGGATTCTGACCTCCCCACTGCAGGGGGACAAGAGGGACATGCCAGGTCCTTGGAAAGAAACCACGTGAAGTCAAGAGAAAGGGGCAGAAATAACATGCAGTTAAAAGGCTGAGGGTGAAGAAATCTGTTTACTATGCAACAGAGAAAATGGGATAGTCGATGAGCGAAGAAGTCACTGGAAGGTCAGGTCAGGAGAGAAAAACCATCAAGTCAGGCCTGAGATCACAGGGATACACAGATGGCCATCGTTGCTTACATTCTGGATGCTGACCAAGGAGTGCAGAGTTGAGAGGAATGATCTGTTTGGCTGCTGCAAGACTTCTAAAAAAAACTAAAAACAAAAGAGTCCCAACAATTCCTTAATAGAAAACTGGAGGGCGCAGAGGCCTTGGGCTTTTTGAAAGGAGTCAGCATTAGCCAGGTTTCAGTGACTCAGAGGCTAAGCTGTAGGCCAAAGGCAGGCTCTGTGAATCCCACGTGACCTACCGGCAGCCTCTGATGCTGGGACAAGGCGGGTGGCCTCAGGCTCTGCAAGGAAGAACCTGGCCTGGAATATCTATTTTACCACAGCAGACAAGAAAATTCTCTGAGTGGAGTCAGTTATGACCTGGACCCATGTGGTCTGACAAGGACAGGCACGAGAATCAGGCTTCTGCTGCTTCCAATAAATAATGTCAAATAAATTTTATGAGAGGCTTGAGATTCAAGAATTTTGATGCATCTAATTAAATAAATGAATAAGCTAATGATTAATTTTTTCACCAATCTAACATACGTAACTGCTCCTGTGCTAAGTGCTTTACTTGCAGTATCTCATTAGTTTTCACAACCCTATATGAGGTGGAAACTATCATTAACATTTTACAGATGAAGGAACCAAGCCTCAAAGAAATTAAGAAACTTGCCCAAGGTTATAAATGTATTAAGCAGTGGAGCCAATAGGATGCTAAACCCCAAATTCTTACCCATGAGCTCTATGCCTGACTCTCACCACACCAGTGGATGCTGACAATATATCTAAGTACAAAGCTTGCAATGTGGGAGACCTGGGTTCAATCCCTGGGTTGTGAAGATCTCCTGGAGAAGGGAAAGGCTACCCACTTCAGTATTCTGGCCTGGAGAATTCCATGGACTGTATAGTCATGGGGTCGGAAAGAGTCGGACACGACTGAGTGACCTTCACTTCACAGAGCCTCTCGAATACACAACTCAAAATACAGTTACTAGTACGGAGAATATAAAGAATTAAAAGGCCTGAACCTCAAGAAAATTAAGTCTAGTAGAGAGACAAGAGGCTTCCCTGGTGGCTCAGATGGTAAAGAATCTGCCTGCAATGCAGGAGACCCTGGTTTGAAATATGAGTTGGGAAGATCCCCTGGAGGAGGGCATGGCAACCCACTCCAGTATTCTTGCTTGGAGAATCTCCATGGACAGAGGAGCCTGGCAGGCTGCACTTCATGGGGTCTCAAAGAGTCAGACATGACTGAGCAACTAAGCACAGCACACAGAGAGACAAGAGATAGTCACCAAAAAAAAAAAAAAAAAAAGGGAAAGCAACAATTTAAAACTACTTAAGTACCAAGATCATGATAAGGATAACAAAGGTTTAAAAGATAGTTAGATGCAACAGATTTTTAATTCTCTCTCCAAAGCAATAAACTCTCTAACAGCCCATTCATCTAAGCTTTCAGACTTCCCAAACTTGAGAGATAACGTTAAATTCCTTAGGAAATACCTGAGTAAATCATACTAAGACACTAGAAGAAAATGAAGTTAAGTGGACTGAAATGAATACTTGCTCTCCTAAATCTTGAACCCTCTACTAACCCAACCATTTTCCACTAGCATACTTAGTTTCCATGTACTAAAGCTCCGTTTTGACCCAGAGCAGACAAAAATCGATCTTCACTGATTATGTCTAATGGATCACCGCACCTCTACGCCCCTCTCAACACTTTCATTCCATCTCAAAGGTAAATGAACTCACCTCAATTTCCCTACTTGCGGAATAAAAAACAGAATGGTACCCTGCCTTCTGTTCAGACCTCTCAGAGGTAGAATGAGTTATGGAATGGTTCTTAAGTGCTCTGAATCTCACCTAAGAGGAATGTGATATACAAGTACACAAGGCATTCACCAAGTAACATCCAAACAGCTTATTCCACTACTCAAAATTGCACACACGAACACAGGTACATACCAGTGCTCAAAGTCCAGGCAAAGCTAAACTCATCTTTGCCCCTGATCCCTGAAGAGCCCAATTTGATTATTAGGTCAGAATCTGAATTTTCAAAATGAATAGAATTGTCCCAAATTATACTGTTAAGTAGTAGTTGAGGGTAAAATGGACTTCAATCACTGGACTCTGACCATCACCAGAGGCAGTCAGTGAAATATGGGTATGCCAAGAGGGGAAAACAAAAGAAAAACAGGTAAGTGGAGTGGTTCCAAAATGTAACCACAAATTCTTTGACCCTATTCCCTTTAAGAGGTGGAGAATAATTCTCCTCCCCTTGGGAGGAACTAGATTTGGACACTTGCTTCTGACAGATAAGTAAAACAGAAACAACAGTGTGCACCTCAGGAACAAGATCACAGAACTGCGCTTCTTCACCTGCTCTCTCTCTCTTCACCTGCTCTCTCACTTGATCCCTCCAAGAAAGTTCTGTCATGCAAGGAAGATGCTCAAAGAGCCAAAGAGACAGTCATGTTGGGGCAGGAGAGGGAGGGGGACCCATGCCTCCTGCCAACAGGCAGTGAGGAACTGACAACAAGTCAACAGCCATGAAATGAGCCATCTCAGAAGTGGCTCCTCCAGCCCCGGTCCAAACTTCAGATGATGGCAGCAGCCCAGCCAACAGCTTGACTAAACCTCACGAGAAATTCTGAGCCAGAACCACACAGCTAAGTTGCTCCCAAATTTCTCACCCACAGAAACTGTGAGATAATAAACATTTGTTGTGTTAAGTCAGTAAGTATGAGGTAATTGGTTACGCACGCAGGGAAAATAACTGTAGCACACTAGGTTGTGAATCCCAAACTATCATTAAAGTCCCTCCAAGGTTCTGGAAACAGACACCACCAGAGAGAAGCACACCTGTACTCCAGCAACTTCCTCTTGTCTTCAAGCCTGACATCTAGAGCCAGAAATATGGGCCATTTATGTAATTTAAAACTTTCTAGTAGCCACACTTAAAAGGAAATAGATGAGAATAATTTTAACAATATACTTTACTGAAACTAACATTCAAAATACTAACGTCGAAATTTCAACATGTCAGTATAAAATATAGTCAGTATTTTAAAAATTCAATGAATTTTTTTTGGACTGAGTCTTTGAAACCTAGGGTATATTTTATACTTCCAGTGTCACTTCGGTCAAGTCACATTTCAAGTCCTTGACAGCCACAAGTGGCTATTGTGTAAGACAGAACAGGAGGCCTCCATGGTGGCTCACTGGTAAAGAATCTGCCTGCCAATGCAGGAGACACAGGTTTGATCCCTGACCGAGGAAAACCCCACAGGCCACTAAGCAACCAAGCCTGTGGATCGCAACTCCTGAGCCTGTGCTCTAGAGCCTGGATGCTGCGAGTACTGAGTGTGTGCGCCCTAGAGCCCATACGCTCCGCAAGAAGCCCACGCACTGCCAGTAGACAGCGGCCCCCACCTGCTGAAACCAGAGAAAAGCCTGCACAGCAACAAAGCCCAGCAGGGCCAAAAATAAATAAATTATAAAAGTAAATAAAATCTTAAAAAAAGAGCAGGTCTAGGGTTTCTTCTACAGCTTGTTGCCCCTTCAGGAACATGATTGTGGAAATCAGAGGTAAAAGTAAGAATTTTTTTAAATACCGGAAGGATTCTTTTTTCTCTCTCCCTACTGAGATTCCTCATTTACATAGGCTCCCAGCTAGGAAGAAGTGGCCTTCACAGAAGGAAAGGGAGGGGACTGTTAAGAAAAGGAAGGACCACCCTGAAAAACTGAAAAGAAAATAATTCCACCGACAAAACATCAACACCAAGAAGCAGGGTGAGTACAGAGCACGTCACCACGATTTTGATTGCTGTTTCCCTCATCATTCATTTACCCTCCCACTACATACACAATCCTAGATCCAACTGAAAAGGAAAGATGCAGTTTGCTCTGAAATGGAAGGTCTGAAAGGGGCGGGCAGGAGCAAAGTAGAAGAACATTTGGCTTTCTCCAAAAACCCTTTCTCCAGCTCACACATTTGCCTCCCCTCCACCAGCAGTGTTAGCTTCTAGGATCACTGCTGGAAAGGAGGACAGATCAAACCCAGAGCGTTCAGGAGACAGTAATCTCAACAAGAAGATCTGCTCCAGTGCAACCAGAGTCACCCTCTTCCTCCTCCCACTCCTCCTTCTTGAGAAGTTAGATTCAGACCATTGTGGAAAAAAGCCCAGTTGTGTGAGTCACCGCAGCCATTCCAAGCGGCCTGGGCAAAATCCAGCGGACAGCTGGAAACAGCTGCTGTGAGATTAACTGCAACTGGGCGGGAAGGAGGAAAAAGAGGATGAATTCATAGTTTATCACACACGACCCCATTCTCGCCTCAGAAAAGCTGGGTTTTATTTTCTCTCCCAAACAAAAAGTTTCTTCTCCCTGCTTACTTAAGATTCTTCTCCTAATGAAGGAAATGACAACAGGCTCACCACCCTGAGACAATGATCCAGTGTGGGACACCACCTCCACCGCGTGTCTCCCACAGGACAGGGTAACCAAGAACCCATCAGGTGAAGTGAAATGAGTGAAAGTCACTCAGTTGTGTCCGACTCTTTTGCGACCCCATGCACTATACAGTCCATGGAATTCTCCAGGCCAGAACACTGGAGTGGGCAGCTATCCCTTCTCCAGGGGATCCTCCCAACCCAGGGATGGAATCCAGGTCTCCTGCATTGCGGGCAGATTCTTTACCAGCTGAGCCACAAGGGAAGCTCAGGTTCAGGAACCTTCAGGTGGGTAGCTGTAAAGGCAAAACACTGTCGACTTGAACAAAACGCTTAAAAAAAAAAAAAATTCACCAGGAAATAAGAGACTGCTGAAATCTGTCAGAGAAATAGCCCCAGGGAAAGAGGAGTTCCACTCTCCTTACATGATAATGATGTTATAAACACTGTTGATTAAGGGAAAATGAAAAAGTGCCAGAAGCAGAGTGTTTCTCTGCATAACCAGAAGGCAACAAACCTCTAAACCTCTAATCCACTTTCCTACCAGCCAAAAGGATGCAGATCTTCACACATTAGTCCTTGAAGAAAAGGCAGCTGACCCCTGGTCCAGAAACTGTCCTAAAATGGGCAGTGTACCAACAGGTACCATTCCTAAACCAGAACGTCTTAGAATCTCATGGCTAAGGGAACAAGAGGGATTCACTGGCATCTGACACATTTAAACAATCTGTAATGGGCTCTGGTCATGAGACCCAGGCAGCTCGTGAGCACCCTCCTCAACTGGGTCTCTGAACCCCCAGCCATCCTTCAAAAGCCCCACGTCCACAGCTCGCGGTTTTTTGTTTTGTTTTGTTTTTTTACCAACACACACTCCAGGGTGGTCAGTCTTGGATTCTTTAGTCACTTTAGACATTCACATGGTAGAAGTAGTACATATCCTCCTAATTCACCAGGCAGATCATCCATGAGTATAGAAGAGCTGCAGCCTTCAGAAGGCAGCTCCAGAGGTTTTAAAAACCAATGAAAAGCTCCTTCAGCTCTCCCTGCTGCCCACCTGCCAGCAGTGACGCTGTTTCTAAAGTAAGCTACAAAGACTTAAAGCGTCTCTATACCTTCTCCTCCTGAGTGCTGTTTTTCACTACAGGACTTTAGTTATTTCTTCCACTAATATTTTTTTAAGTATTTATGATATTACATCATACACAGGACCTCTTGCAACTAATTGCTGAAGCCAGCCATTAGCGAACCTATAAATCGTGGAAGGAAGTGAGATGGGGAAGGAGCACAGAGGGAAGTCTGAGTCAGCTTCCAGGACAAAGGGAAGCTTTTCCTGGCCTCCCAGGTTTAAGATTAAAATAATTAGTATGACAACTTTTGTTTAAAAAATGTAAAAGTCATAAAAACTTCTTCAGCTGCCATAGCTTATATTTTGGACCCCCTCTTATTCTCCTGTATGTTTTGTCTTTTCAAGCATACAGCAAATCCAGAAAGACAATTGTGATACAATTTTGTAACAAATATAGACTTTCTAACCAACAAATTAGCACATGTGACACCATCAACTTCAACTGTTATTTAATTTTGGCTGAGTTTATACAGCACCTACCCAACTGAATTGACACCCTTGACAGAGCACCCCGGGATCTTCCTGCCCACACTACCTCATAAGAGCAGAACCTCAAACCACCACCTCTTGATTAGGTTTCACCATATATTAAATGAGTGCAAGGATGAGACGGAAGACTGGATCTAAAATGCACAAAACGAAACAACAAAAGTGATTCTTTCCCAAGGAAACCATCCTCCAGAAGAGGAAAAGAAGAAAGCTTTTGATCAAATCTGAAAGATGACAGTGAGGCCTCTGCAGCCCCGCCGTGAGAACCCATCTACTAGCAACACGGCTAAGCTGCCAAAGCCACTTACATCTGCATCCCCTTCTCCTTCAGCATGTATTTCTGATAACTTCCTTTCCAACTAGCCCATGGTGACAGCCACTGCCATGATAGCCAGTCGTGATTTTAATAAATCTAGTCATCTGTTTTCCAGGGCAACCTGAAAAAGCCAAAAAGTAAGCATGGCCTAGGCCAGCTCTGGCGGGATCCATGAAGCTAAAAAGGTAGAAAGGGGTTTGTAAGAAGATACCATCAGCTAAAAAGTCAGAGTGTATTCAATTCAAATGTGGGCATGGTAGTGATCACAGACTCTTTTTTTCTTTTCCCCCAACCAAAGCAACTAGGGAAAAGAATCATACTTGGGGTCTAAGAGGAAATTGATTTAAAAAAATAAGAGGTGGAAATAACTGAACACTATACTTTGGAGGAACTTGTCATATTAGAATTTTGGTTAACAATGCATTGCTGGATGGGTATAATTACCTATACTTAGCAGACAGGTAAGAAGTTAAACATCTCAGGGCAACATTTCACAGAAGACAGATGTCCAAAGACAGAAACTCAATTACTTAAAGGCACAAATTATGGGGAGAACTTCTTAGACATGGAATATAAAACATATGGGAATGCATTATTAATTTTACACATTTAATATCTAAAACCAGGATATGCAAAAGTTATAGTCCTTTTAACAATGCTAAAATACATACACTATATTTAAAGACAGAATTTTAGAGCTGGAAGGGATTGCTAGACAATAGATCTGTAAAATAGCAATTCTAACAGACACTAAGTCCAAGAAGTTCAAAGCACTTGGCTTTAAATGCTATATATGTGCAGCATGAGTAAGACTTTGAAGCGTTAACTTTTGTACTTTATGATCTGTGCTAATTTATAACCTCTGTGTTATAGTCAATGTTATTTAAAAAAAAGAAGAAGAAGGAAGGAAAACAGGCAGAGATACAAGGAAGAAAGAGGAAAAAGGGAGGGAAGGAAGAAGGGAGAGTGAATGAATACAAGTGCCCAAAATGTTTTAGACCTCCTGTGATAGGAAAAATGCATCCCACTGGGGTTCTAGGTATCTCCCTTCCTTGCAGTTTCCTTTGCTTTTCCTCTATTTCTCTAGGTCCTTTGTCTCTCATTGGCAGCCCTGGTTTCCTTCTCATCCTCCTCTGTACTTCTGCTCATCCCCCTTCCATGTCTGCCTGCCTGCCTCTTTATATCTTTCCCTTTGCCTGACTCCAACTCCACATCCCCACACAACCCAAGAGTAAATCTCACTCAAAAGTAAACAAGAAGTTTAAAAAAATTCTTTACAATGTTGCAAATGAACAGATCAAACCCTTCCATCATAGGAAACTGAGGTTCTGGGAGATTATACAATTTGACCAGTTTTGTCACAAAACTCTTATGTGACAGAACCAAAACTAAAAGCCAGCTTTTCCCATTAAAGTACTAAAAGAAAGCACAGAATGTTATTTTTAAATCTCAGTAGATAAGGTCTCTCTCAGAAAGAAACAAGATCCAAAAACTTAAAAATCAATACCTTATATAGTTAATCACACTAAAAATTTTTATCTAGCTTCAAAACACACATAAACACATATACTTATATACTATAGACAAACTCAAAACACCAGTGACAAATTAAGAAATTTTGTAACATGAATGGCAAAAGTTATTTTCCTTAATTGTATAAAGTTCTTACCACCACCACCACCACCACCACCACCAAAACCCCACCATTCTTCCTAACCTTAGTTTATGACAAAGAAATACAAATGACTTTTAGATATCTTTTAAAAAACAAATCCTTTTTATTACAGAAAAACAAAAGATCACGGTACCAGTTTTCATGTATCGGAGGACTGGTTAAAATCAGAGTTTGGTAACATACAGTTTGCCAAGCTGATAGGAAAAAGTCACTCCACTATACACACAAGTACACAATTTTGAAGGCTGCTTGGCAATACCTATCAAAAGTTTAAATGAACATACCCTTAGAAATTCAACAACTCCACTTCTCAGAATCTGTCCTCATGTACTTACTTATATGTACAAGAAAATATTATATATAAGCAGCATGGCTTATAGTAACAAAAGATTGGAAGCAACCTAAATGTCCAGCAATAGGAAATGTTTAAACAAATCGTAATTTTAGAACTACAACAAACCTTACTATGGAATACTAAATGGTCATTTCAAAAGAATGAAGCTGATCTGTACAAACCGAAACAAAATGTTCTCCAAGATGTTCTGTTCAGTGAAAAACAATGAAGAGACTTTAGATACATAAAGGAGTGTACATACATGCACAGAATTTCCCCATAACATAACAGAAACTACTAAGGTTTCTATCACACAAACTTTGCAAAAGGAACTTTAGGGCCCTTCTAGTTCCAAGAAGTCCTACATTTTAAGTTCTTCCGGACAGCTAACCTGCAGTAACTCTCCTAGAAGACCCATCCCCACTACCTCTCCTGAAGCTCTTAAACCCTGGATAGAACGATGACTCTCTTCTCTGCCTTTCGACCAAGTTCAACTGGGCACCTTGGTAGCCCCCTTTCCACTTCTCTATAGCTTTGCATTTTTCTTCACTCTCTCAATACTTCTCCTATATCCTAACATTAATTCATTTTCCCCATAAATATACCTCACAGCCTTCCAAAGCCTAAAGGCCATTGCTAGCAACTGGCATTCTTTCTGCTTCCCATTGCTGCCTTTCTATCAATTTCATTTGTTACTCAGCAAACACTTATTGGCTAACAACCGTATTCCACATATAGTTAAGTTCTACCTAACAGGTGGTCCCTGTTTTAAGAAACTTGCAGTCTAGGACAAATATTCAAAAGCAAACCTCTTGGCATAGCATGTAAGAGGGAGAGAAACTAGATGAAGAGGAGGTAACCTTTCAATGTTTAGCTACATATACCAAGTTTAGAGCTCTGGATACCTCTAAGGAAGGAAGACAGATTAGGGTTGGTGGCCAAAGTGTCCACTGGCTTTTATGTGTTTCAATTTTTAGGTTTTTTATCTGTAAGAATATATTTGTATATTAATTTGTAATTAAAACATAAGACTTTAAAAAGGAGGCAATAAACCCAAGCATGGGGCCTGGCAGATAAATGGAGCTCCATAAACGATCACTAAACATCTGTTTAGACAGAGTTCCACAGAGTAGAGTGGAAGGAGAGAGACACCATATTCTGTTGCCCTTACTCAACAACTCCTCTTTTAAAGTTAACACAGGGTTTCTCAGCCTCAGCACTACTGACCTTCAGGGCCAGACCACCCTTCACTTTAAGGGCCGCCCCATGCATTTTCAAACACGACAGCAGCATCCCTGGCTTCTACCCACTAGATGCCCACAGCACCTCCAGCTGTGAGAATCAAAGATGTCTGAAGACATTGCCAATGTCCCCTGTGGGCAAAATCTCTCCAGTTGAGAACTGAATTAATGCTTACACATTATGCTACTTCCTCAAACTCAAATTGACAGCCCTTCCAAAGCCTCCAAGCTCTTCAAATCACTTATTTCCAGGGGACTTGATCTTTATCACAATCATCCATTTGATTACCATTCCTGAGAAATCATCACTACCTATAAACTCTTCTAACATCAAGAGCTCAAACTCGAGTCACATGCCCCCTCTCTTTTGTCTTCTCCCACTTTTTTCTTCCAGCTGAATCTGTCAGTCCCAGTTTATCAATGCTTAGCCCAGGGTAATGTGCACTTGGTCACACTCGTGGACTCCTGAGTACTGTTTGACAGATTTAAGAAATCACCAAGACCACCTCAATGCAAGCTGGCACTTAACTGAGACTTAGCGATCTTTTTATTCTACTTTTTAATGAATGCTTATTATACTGGAACAGCACTTACCTCTAAAATGTCCCTACCTCCTCAAAGTGTCAACACAACCCCTGCCTAGAGGTTACTATTCTTTTCTACCTGAAGGAAGACAGAGATCTTCTGACATGAGCCTGGTCAACTTTGCTTCTCATTACCTCATACGCAACAGATGCTCAATAAATATGTGTTAAATTTAGGAAGGAAAAACATCATGGTTTTATATTGGCTCTATTTAAAAGAGCAATCTTTATGAAGGGAAAAAAGTTCTAAGTTTCTTTCTAATTGAAGACTTTATTCTACAATACTAAGCAACCTTGGAGAAGGCAATGGCAACCCACTCCAGTACTCTTGCCTGTAAAGTCCCATGGATGGAGCCTGGTGGGCTGCAGTTCATGGGGTCGCGAAGAGTCGGACATGACTAAGCGCCTTCACTTTCACTTTTCTCTTTCATGCATTGGAGAAGGAAATGGCAACCCACTCCAGTGTTCTTGCCTGGAGAATCCCAGGGACGGGGGAGCCTGGTGGGCTGCCATCTATGGGGTCGCACAGAGTCGGACACGACTGAAGCGACTTAGCAGCAGCAGCAGCAAGCAACCTTAAGAAGGGTCAACATGCCTTCTCAAGGCTACCAATAGCAATCAATGGTGTAAACTGCTGCTGCTAAGGGACCCTCTCCATAATCATCAAGGCACGCTAAATATAAACTCCAATGACAAGCAATTACACTGCAAATAAAACCCGATGCCGGTAACTGTGAGTGATTCTTAATTCCACAATTCAGTGAGATGCAGAGAAGTACCTTAACAGGACGACAGAGCATCAATGGCAGTGCCACGTGCTAAAGACCCGGCACTCGGCTCTCTGGGAAGACCAACAAATATTCTCTGAGAGTATAAACTGCTCTGCCACAGGAGATAAGGGCTTTAAATAATTAATCAGCACAGGCAATTGTACAATATCTTTAGAATTAAGTGTCCCATTTTCATGTAACCCTAATGCCTCCCATAAGTAGGACTTTACTGTCAGAAGAAATGGGCAGCCTCTATGTTCCACTTAAAGAATGTTGAGGTCCTCACTGAATCTAAGGCATAACACTTTCCCCAAGCTTTTGTCTCCCAAGGCAATTAGGGAAAAAGAACCTTGGCACTAGCTTTCGCAAAATAGAGCCAATCATTTCTCAAAACGTGTTCTAAACCTTTTTCTTGACCTTCAGCTTATAGTAGCTTAGACAAGTATCTTAAAAGCATTTCCAGTCAGCCATTTTTGGTAACTTGTGAGCAAAATTATTTTTAGCTGAAAAAGTTTATTTCAATCCCTCTCTCATAACTCAGAAGCATCTGACCAGGTTTGGTTCAAGCTTTCCAGAATAATTTGTCTTTGAGTGGATTCAAAGCATAGGACAGTTCAGCTTCAAAGGGGAAAGTTTCTCCTTAAGAGGCATGAACCACCAAAACATGAGAATATGCAAGATATGTGAGGAAAAAAATAAAAAAAAATCACTTGACTACCTGCCACCTACCCTGCACACTGTGGAGATTAAGCACTTAAATGCTCATAAAATGTTTAGAAAGCCTCTGATGGACAAAACATTTTGTTACAGCATTCCATGCTATGAAGAGCAAAATGCTTGCCTGCTTTAAATTTATGCTTCACATAAATTTAAATATAATGAAATGGAATATAAAGTTCGAGTTGTTTCCATGCAACATTCAAACTGTGATTCCAAATAGAGGGAAAGTTTCTTCTGGATGAAGAGAGCTGAAAAGAAAATATCAGTAATTCTGCTAGAAGGCACGTCTACATATATACAACATATACAATTAAATACAGGTTTTCTTTGTTCTCTCTTACAATGTTTTTTCCTTTTCTTTTTCCCCTGCTTTGGGATGAACTAAGACAGTGCCTCTACTCTCCTACCACTATGAGATTATGCTCCCAGAGTGGTAGGATAATCCATTACCGCCATCCAGTCAGCCTTGGGAACAACAGTACCTGACTGCAAGGAGATGGCTGTCTGTGAAAGACACTGGGGAAATCTGCTGCTCTCACGCCCTCTGTCCCAGCCCCACCGGCCCACACAGTTCCTCTCCTACCTGCTCCTTGGACAGTGTGCTTCTCCTGCCGGGTGGCCTGTGCCTCCCTCTCCTGTGCCTGCCTAAGCCCTGCTCACCAATGGCTCCTGCAGAATGCTCTCCTTACACCCATCCCAGCCTGGCTGGATAAGAATCCCCCTATTATGCTGCCATAGAAACCCTGTACTCATCCTATCAGGGTACAGAAGCTCCTTTATTTACCATCAGGTTAGGTCTGGAATGAAAAGCAGTTCCTAAGTCCATTAGTTCATAAAATTCCAACATGAAAAAAATCCAAGGAATCCATGGATGCGCCTCTAGTAAGGGAACATTTCTTAAGAAAACTAGAGAGGCTTATGGTAGTGGTTCTGACTTGCTTTGTTTCTTAACTCACTTTATGATTTGCACACAGCCCTTTATATCATCTGCTGTTGAATGAATCATCCCATACACATATTAACATTCATCATCTCCTAATTTCACCTCCATTCTTATTCATCTCTATATTTATCTATTTATTCATATGAGCACTTTCCTTATAACCAAGTTTCACCCTTACTGAAGACAGTTAATAATAAGTGTAATAAGACATAGTTAGTAAGCACTGGAAACATTCCATACGCCAATAAAGTGTGACAGACAGAATTAAAGTAACCATGTGCCACCAGCAGTACTACTGTTCCTTTGCTTGTGGTAAGCAGAATTGGCACACTTGTGTTCTAACACATAACTTCACTCATTTTTCTCTGAAAACTAGCAAGTTTAAGGATCATAAGTAAAATAGCTCCTGCGCTTATTCCTATATAATTTCAATAAACTATTTTATTTTTAAAACAACACATGCAGGTAATACAAAATTCAAAAGGCACAAAAGGTATACAATAAAAATGAAATCTTTACCTATAACCTCTTCCTCCATCACTCGTTAGCCCTCCCCCAAGAGGCAACGAGTGTTAACCAGAACCTTGCATTTCCTGGCAAAGAGATTCAATGTGTACCTGGATATATATACCTTTTTTCATTACACAAACAGTAACAAATTATACCCTTTTCAGCACCTTGACTTTTTATACTTTATGTATTTTAGTGTCTTAGGTGAAGGCAATGGCAACCCACTCCAGTACTCTTGCCTGGAAAATCCCATGGATGGAGGAGCCTGGTAGGCTGCAGTCCATGGGGTCGGTGAGGGTCGGACACGACTGAGCGACTTCACTTTCACTTTTCACTTTCATGCACTGGAGAAGGAAATGGTAACCCAGTCCAGTGTTCTTGCCTGGAGAATCCCAGGGACGGGGGAGCCTGGTGGGCTGCCGTCTATGGGGTCGCAAAGAGTCGGACACGACTGAAGCGACTTAGCAGCAGCAGCAGCAAATGCATTTACCTAGAGCTAATTCTTTTTAATAGCTGCATGATATTCCATTTTATGATTGTACTTTAATTCACAGTTCCCCTGTCAAAGAGCATTTTGATTTTTTTCAACCCTTTGCCATTTCAAATAATGCTGCACTATATATTCTTATACAGAGAAACAACAATATCTGTAGGATCAATTCCTAGAGGTGGAACTGCCGGATCAAAGAAAACATGCATTTTACATTTTGGCAGACATTGCAATAGTTCTTCATGGAATGTATGTGACTTTTCACCCCCCAGCAACATGAGTACCTATTTCTCTACCTACACCCTTACCAATACACAGCGCTACCGAATTTTTCTTCCCATATAGAGTTGTTCCAGAAACCTCCCCCAACAAGCCTCAAACATTCCATACGAATCTCCTTTAACTCATAATCCTGGCATCTAGCATGTTGTAAGCATTCAAATGTTGAATGAATGAATGAGCAAAAGGGGAATTATCTTTTGCATAACATGAAAATTTTACTTTTAATATAAAGAACAAGGACAGGGATTTAAATACTAACAATTTTTTCCCTTTTGAAGGAGGGAGAGAGGAAAGTAAGAAAGGATGGATGGATGGATTCTGCTCTAAAATGCTTTCTTCTAGAGGTTTCTAAAAAGCAGTGAAAGATGCCTGTCTGAAACAGTCAAGTATTGTCCTACCTTAAAGGAAGGTATATAGTCTATATTCAAAATGTCAAGAAAGCTGAAGGGCCTAAAAAGGAATAGCAAGATCCCTTCTCTGAAACTGGCAGGGGATACTGAAGCCTCTCACATCAGAATTCCTTTTACACGCTTTCCGAAGAATTGACTCTCATCATGTGTTGCACACAGTCACACAGCCAGTTAACACTTCATTTATTTGCTTCTGTGCAGTACTTGGCACAGTCACTGCTAAAAATCTTTCACTGAATACAGTACACCAACCTCTGCACTGCCACTGGTTGTGGTTTGCAGGAGTCCCCAGTGCCCTGCCAGGTGCTGTAACAACCACTGTAACAGACAGCACTTACACAGTGCTTATCGTGGACCAGATACTCTTCCAAGCGTATTATATTTACTATATTAACTCATCTAATACTCACAAGTTTGTAAGAGTTATTATTATCCCCATTTTACAGATGAAAAACTGAAGCACAGAGGAGATAAGGAACTTGCCCAAAGGACACACAGCTAAGTAGATGCAGAGAAGAGAATTTGAATCAAGGCTGTCTGATAGCAGAATGGCATCTCTTACTCCAGTATTTTAATACAGTGTGATCTCCGCTCTGACAGAGTTGCACCGAGTATCTCTAACCCAGAGCACCAAGCTGTGACATAGCAGTTAAGCCTCTATCAGAGCAATGATCACACTGTATCAACATCATCTGTATACACATCCACTTCCCCTCTGCAGGCTGAAGGCCTAGTCCTCACTGTGCCTAGCACTACCTGACAATAAGCCCGTCAGCTGGGTTTTAGGTTAAGGTGGAGTAATAAAACCTCACCCTATTCCTTGGATTTGCACTTCATATTCTCAGTGCTGATGCTTCTCCTGCTGTGAGCCACCATTTCCTACGACTCATCTCCTCTGAGGCAAGATGTGCTTCCTAAACCGCGCTACTTCCCCGAGATGCCAGCCAGACCTCTCAAACTGCCTCTGGGTACCTTCTTGGAGTCCTAGAACACCAGAGACCCACACCACCATTGCTGCTGGGCAGGGCACTGGCAGTCCATCTCCCACCCCCACCCCTAGCAGCCACCAGCCTGCATCAGTGGCTCTTATCAGGAACATGGAGTAATTTGAACCACTTGCCAACCCATCTCTCAACTGCTAATACGGGCGCTTTATGCTCTCAGGTTGCACAAATGACTGGAAACCTTACACCGGGTGTGAAAGAAGAAGCAAATAGGAGAATCAGCACAGCATCTGGTGCCCTTCCCTGCTTCCATTCACTGTGTGGGGCCACAGAGACCTCAGGAACCGAAAGACTGTGTGGTGAGATGAACGTAACCACACAGTGGAGGTCAGCATTCTTCTAGGATGCAAGACACATCCCTACCGGCCTCATTCTCCAAAGAGCTGGAAAGAGACCTCCTCTATGATATTTTTGTGGAGACAAAGGTCCACTACAGAAGCCAATTTTGAAAAGCATTGTTTTTAGTTCATATCTTTAAATGCAGACATGTATACAGGTTAACCAAGCTAGAATCAAAGCCTTAATTGAAATCTTTAATTCTGTATCTGAATCAGAATCCACTACTGTCCAGTAAACAAAAGAAAAATATGCCTTGTTTGTTGACCCATATCTGTTTACCTCCCATTAAAAGTCTTAGTCACAGAGTGGTCATATTCCAGGGATGAAGAGCATTGCCTCAATCCTGAGCTTTCCACAAACAGAAGAGTGAAGTGAAACTAACAGCAATTATGGCTGCTGAGACACAAACACCTATTAGGAACCAAATCTTTCTTTCTCACAATTCAGCACCAAAGTTGGTTCGCTGAACAGCCTCCTGACAGCAGTAACATTCAATCAGGATAAACCTGGGCATTCTGGATATGTCTGGTATAGAAGGTGTCATAATGAATAAAATCACATTGCAGTTCAAGTTGAAACGCAATGACTCGAGGCAGATCCAGAGTATCATTACTAACTCAGTGACACATGGAACATCTGACCCGAAAGGGCCCTACAACCACAAAAAGATAGGACCAGGAGCAGTGGACATGGGCAGGCGGAGAGAGGAGGATGCCTACCTTGTGCTTGAGCATCTTTAAATGGCATCGTCCATCAAGGATTTATGGGTATTCACATGAAAGAAGAGAGATGCACATTAGGTCTCTAACCCTGTGATTCCATAAAAACACAGGCTCAGACTTTATGAGATCCTATACTAATCAGAGTCATTCTTACCAGAGACATTTAGATATAGTTATCTCAGTAGACCAGAACAGAATAATCCTAATTCCAGAAACCTAAAAAATGGAGGAAAATGTCAATATAAGCTGATATAAAATGATCTCCAAATACTTCAGAGAAAAGTATATGAATATTAACACTACCATTTGAGTTTCTAAAATGGAGGGAGGGGCAGATGGAGAAAATATTATGCAAGTACTATCTCTGGACAGATACTGAGATAACTAACCATACTGGTTACTTTCAAGGAGAGAAACTAGGTAGCTGGAAAAGGCAGAGATTTTTTACTCTTCAACCTTTTGCACAGTTTGAATCATCACCCATGTGAATACACTATGTGTTTAAAAAAAATAAATGTAAATGATGGAAAAAACCCTCCATATAAGAAACTCCCAGGGAAATCCCATCCAAACAGTAGAAAATAAAAAATGAAAGATTCTACTTAGTTCCAAAGCTGAAAATCTGAGCATATTCTTGCTCTCTCATACTTCCTCTGAGCCTGAAACAACTTGTCCATAAAAATGGGCACAGATTCTACTTCATCTCACTGAAGCAGAGAGCTGATCCAGGAAACTTTGAGATGACCTCAGCTCTCATGATTTCATACTATCCACCATTACCAATCCACTGATTTAGCTATTGTTCACCCATTATTTGATCGGTAATAAAACTAGAGACTGATAACTTGAAGGCAAAAAAATTAAAGCAAAAACCCAAAAATAACACTTTACCAAATTCTTATTATAATATATCCCTGGTACTGATGAAGAAGCCAAGAAAACACAGATTAAAAGACTGTTCCTGCCTTTAAGAAAGTGAAAAAAGTACTGAGATATAAGAAAACAGGGCCTGGTAGGTACACCTACTCAGTGTCAGGCTCTGAACTAAGCACATTACATACATTATCTCTTTTAATTCTTATACCAATTCTATAACATATTTCATAAGCAAAAAAGCTGAGCCTTTTCTTAGGCTGTGTAACCAAGATCACACAGCTATGATGTGGAAAAGCTAGGGCTCCAACTCAGGTCCCTCTGTCTGCAAGTCCATTCTGGTTTTTATAATCATGGAGTGGGAAAAACTTTCCTAAGCATCAAACACACACACACAAACCCAGAAATCATTAATGAAAATATTAATAAGCCCTGTTACAAAAAAAAAAAAAATAACTTCTGATAGAGTAAAGCAAGGTGCAAAAAGAATATATGGAGTATACTAGTGTTTGTGTAAAAAGAAAGAGGGTGGAATAACAAGAAACTAACAAGGGGAAGACGGAAGAGGGGAAGACGCTTCACTGAACATGCTTCTATAAATTTAGAGTCACAACATCTGCTTATGAGAAGCAAAATGAGATAGCTTAAATTTTGTTTAACTCTATTCCAAAGTTATGTGACTTTGTGTGTGTGTTTGTCAGAATGACACCAATTATCATTTCTCAAAGGACAACCAATTAAAAAACGGCTTGGGATAATACGAATTAGACCATTTCCTTGCTTAAAACAGTATGCTGGACCAATCTATTTTTTTTAGATTTCTTCAAACTCTTGGATACTGTAAAACCAAAGAAATATTTACTATTTGCCTAAAATGAACACTGAAGAAAACAACTCATAGTGAAGCTAAAATTCAGTAAGAGTGAATGATCCCCTACACCAACCTCAAGAAAATCATAAAGGTTTCTTGAAACAGGCTTCCAAGGATTAAAATGCAAAGCCTACTGGGGAACACTTAATCCAAACTACTGCTAGAGAGAGCAGTGCCAAGTAGGCATAAAGGAAGACTGCTTGTCCACATGGACACATGGGTATTGGTTAATCACAGCATTTTTATGCAACTGACAAAATTCATGAATGGTCCGTGGTAAGTATCTCTTTGAAAGGCTTCTGCTTTGTGGACACCACATGCCAGTTAGCCAACTGATCTCCAACACTGTAAAACACAATCAGCTCAGAGCCAAAATGCTGCAGCAGAAAGATCTGTTTAGTACCACAACAAGCAGCTAAAGACCTGTAACACAAAGTGCAGGGACAACGTGTCGCTAAAGTACAGCAAGAGGCAGCTGGGGAGGGGAGGAGGCCACCAACAGAAACCGCAACTTCTAAGTCCTGACACAGACCTTTTATTGGTAAATATGACCAGCATCACGTCAAAGTCCAGGATGATACCAAGATTAGCCAAATCAGTTTACTAAAAATCATAGTTTACTAAAAGTCAGACTATGGCTTCAAGTGTAAATGCAACATACAAAATACGCCATACAATCTGGACGTGAGATGGCAAACACAAACAGGAGACGGGACACCTAAGTAACAGCTGTAGAGCACGACTCCCCTCTTCAGACAAGGCCGCCTCTTCCCCTCTCACTGAGGCAGGCAGTCTAAGACCAGCCACACTTTCAAAACAAGCGTTACCAATTCCCCTTCCCTTTGCCAATGTTCCCACTGTGAGAGACTGCCATTGTGGAGACTTCCTGAAGCACCAACAAAGTCCCCAAGGCCATCACATCAGCCACAGACAGTGTTCCTGGAAGTTCGTTTGAGGTGCAAGCCCACGAGCTCAGCTTTGTAGGTGCTGGGAGCCACCACAAAAACACCTTCCCATTTTGTCAGTTCTTGCTTTGAAATCGCGATCCTACTACCCCACTCCCTGGAAACCAAGAAATAGCAGGTGAAAGCTGTGAAAGCCACAGATTCAGATGGATCAGGGGACGGGCCAGTCTGACTAGGGGATAAGCAACCTCCTTTGCAGATTCTTTTGCAAAGGATGGGGTTGGGGAGGGCTGGGCAAGAAAGGGAGGTGGGGTAGGGAGCCAAACAATTCTTGTCTTCTACCCCAAGTTCTCCAGTGTCTCAGTGGTAAAGAATCTACCTGCCAATGTAGGAGACGTGAGTCTGAGCCCTGGGTTAGGAAGATCCTCTAGAGAAGGAAATGGCAACCCAGTCCAGTATTCTTGCCTGGAGATTCTCATGGACAGAGGAGCCTGGTGGGCTACAGTCCATAGGGCCGCAAAGAGTTGGTCACGACTTAGCGACTAAACAACACCACCCTAAATTATTACCCACTTTCCTCAGAATTTTTATGGAGCACTAAACTACAGAAGGAAAAGGGGGGGAGGGGAGAGGCAAAGAAAATCTTAAGGCTGTAAATATGACTGTACAAAAATCCCCAAGAGGATGACCTACGAAACGAAGCTCCTGCAACAAGGGCTAACTGTGCAGCCGCTTTTCTACTTGCCTCCCTGTCCAAGATAAATAGAGCAGCTCACAGAAGCCCACCAACTTCCAGGAAAATGGAACCGAAGTCCTCTTGACTCCCGACAAGCCACACACCCCTGAAATAAATGCCTAAATGAAATCCATACGGGTCTGCTCTGGAAACCATCCTGGCTGACAGCAGCTAACGCCCCCTCCTCCACACAGCTGCCAACACACGGAGGAAAAAGCTGCTCAAAATAAAGCAATTGGAAGAACTTCCCGTGAGCCTCAGCTTCAAAAGTGTTCCAACTCAAGCAGTGACTGGGGCCCACACACAAACCCCACGGTGCCCCCAGACCATGTCTACAGTTCCCCTAGTCCTATCGGCGTGGCTCCTGCTCCCCACCCCCAACCCCAGAGCTGAGAGAGTCCCTCGGGCACCCCCCTGCCCCCTCCTTACAGTAAATCATGCTTTGCTTGTGGTATTTACAATTAGGATCCGACAAAATCGATGCAGCCCTGAAGAAAAGTAAACAGTGTGCCTCCTCAAAAACCACATGCCTGGAAAAAAATATCCAGTGCTCAGAGCAAAATCTCTTTCCCTTGGCAAAGGAGAAACCAGCAAACCAGCCTCTCTGCGGGGAAAATCCCACATACCAGGATATTATCTGGGGACTTAGGTCCCTAAAAAACCTGAGAATTGTGGCTGAACACACCCATGTGGAAGCCTAAACTTCAAAGGCTCGGTTTCCACCCTTGGGAAAATAGGTTTTTAAGCAGTTACTCAACCATTATCATTTGGCAATTCAAAACTGTCATCTACTTCATAAGTGGTATTTATCATGTGTGCTGTGCCTTAAATCCTCAACTGAAATTTCTAGATGCCACGTATGTGCAGAACACGTCAGAAGGAAGTGATATAACTGGTTGCTCTCGCTCTCATTCCCGTTTTAGAATCTGCTTTATTCACCCAGCATCTGAAAAGCCAGAAGCACTATAAAGTATGCCCATTTCGCCTTTAAAGAGGCCCCAACTAAACTGGCAAGGGGAGTCTCAAGGCTGGAGAACAGGCGAAGATTAACAGGAGCACAAATCAGGGGACACAGGGAAGGAGGTGGGTATGACGAGGGCCAGAGAGAAGATTCCTGCAAAATACTTCTATGAACCTGTCTCCAAAGCTGAGATTTACAAGAACTGTATTAAGTTTCCCTGTTTTCAAACATATCCAATGAACCATCTGAAAAAGAGTGTGCATTCTGTGAGGTGTCTCAGGTATTTTTCTGCATCCATAAAAACAAGCTGTAAGAGCTTATGAAATTCATTGGTTGAGAAGGGAAAGGTGAAGGTCCACAGTTGATCAAATGGGCTTAGTCCCAAGTGGTGGTAATACATCTGAACCACAGCACTCCAGAAGCTCTCAGCAGCACCGCCACTGAACAGCGGGTCAACAGACTGCTCCAATGAACCGGAATAGGTTAGCTCTAATTGCCCTGTCCTCGTGTGGTTCTTCTAGTTCCTCAGTCACAAAGGCACTTTTTATACGTACACACGTGCTCTCAATTAATATCTGAGCACAGGAAACCTAATGTCAGGTTGCCATGCCCACCCGACACTTTCAGCAGTTAAACTCCACCCCCTCTAGAGTCACCTTTAACCCTGATTATCAATGGAAAGATCAGGCACCATTCACAAATCCCACAACACCTAGTCTTTGCCGGAGCTGGAGAGTAGACCAAGGGCCAGACCCCCCAGGGATAATCTGGAAAAACAATTAAAGCCATCTGCTGGCTCCAACCGAGGAGCAGGAAGACAAAGTTCAGTTCAACAAGAAAGACAGTATCTTGATTAGTCAGGCCAGGGCAACGCTAGATCCTATGGATCCCAAAGGCTCCCTTGATCACACGGTCTGGCGGGGCGGGGTGGGAGC
>NW_011495019.1:864268-871749 GCF_000754665.1 Bison bison bison
GACAGCTGAACAAATGTTAATCTAAAAAGTCCTAAAACAGAGCTCTGGACACGACCTTCTGGAAAGCAGTAGGAATGCGGGAGGGATGTAGCATAGACAAAAGGCATCCAGGAGGAATCAGCATCCCAGCTTATTCCTGAAGACAGCCTTACCGATGAGAAGAGAGGCGTGAGGTAGGAATTTCGGACAGAAGAACAGAAACAGAAGCACCAAGGTATGAGCGAGCCTGAGAGGCACAGTCTACTCAGGAAGCTACCAGTCCCTTGCCACAGACTAGAAAGAAGCAAAAAAGGAAGGCACAAATCAGGCCAGAGGATCTGGCAGGCCAAACAAGAGAATGGACCTTATCCATTTGATAAGCTCTCAAATGATTTCAAGCCCTTTTAGATGGATTACGATGTTAATAGCCAGAAAGGTGGGTTTGAAGAGACTGGATGGAGAGCACAAGAGACAAACTCATCCCAGCTCAATTTCCACAAACAAAAATGAGAACAAAATGCCATCTATTAGATGCAATACATTTAACCAACAAACCTTATAAAATCTGGAACACAAATGACATTTTCACTCCTGCATCCCATGTGCCATCAAAACAGCCGGTGCCTCTGTCATCCACACTCCCAGGAAAGATCCCATAGATTCCTGAAATGCCCACACGCCCCATGCAGGAGCCCCCTTAGTCCTTAGCAAGGAAGTGAATGTCTCCTCTTCCTCTCACTGGAGGGACCACCACGACCAGGTTCATACACTTCTTCACCCATGTCAAACCGGTTAGATTTCCCAGTTTAGTACACTGCTCATCTGAGGTAGCTCCCAACTCTGTCACTTAATCAATCAGAAGCACATTAACCACTCCATGCTGATGGAGCAGTGAGCAGGAACTCGCGGAATACGGTGTAGCAGGTTATAAAGGAGGCAAGAAATAAACATTTACTGCTGGGTTCCATGATGGGAACTTTAAATAATCTCAGTCTGTGATTATAGCAGCTCATGAGAGGATGCAGTAATTCCTCCAGTTCACAGATGTGTAAACAGGAGCTCAGATGCTAAATATCTTACCAAAGGTCATTTCAGTTGGCTGGCAATGGGAAGAACCAGGATTCAAACCCCAATGTGAGAAATTCTAAATAAGCTTTCTTGTACTACACCATACTTCAAGTATGTATGGATAACAAACATAAAGATATATCAAGGTTGGTAATAATGATAACAACAACATCTCCCCTTCAAAAATCGAGAGGCAACGCATATAATACAGTCTCAGATGAAGGGATCACTCAGAAAAGACACAACTGAGTGATCACAACTGGAATCTCCAAATGTTCCCAAAATGTCACTCCTGAGCATGAGTGACCAAAAAATGTTCAGACTCAAATAATCAAAGCAACCTGACTATTCTCCAGAGAAATGTGTCAAATCCTCCATCTACTTCCCCTCGTGGTCCCCAGGACAACATGAGGAAACACTCCAGGCTGATGGTGAGCTCTGGCTCCTAAGTGATTTCCCAAACCGCTTTACCACCCAAATTACAGAAATACGTCCAGGATTCACAAGGCAGTTCTGATCCGATTTGCCCCAATCCTGGCTCAAGCGGCTTTGCACTACCCTCCTAACTAGATCAGCGCCAGCCAATGGGTTTATTCAAGCCGATCTGTGATGGATTAGATAATGAAACCTTAGCCATGTAAGCTGCCTGCTTGCACTGGGGCTGGAGGGGCAAGGAATAGGAAACTGGATACTCGCAGGGGCCACCTAAACACTACACACACTCGTCATCCCGCCTCCATCTGTCTGCTCACGCTCCAGTTACTGCAGGTTCCTTTCCATCATCTCGAGGGCTCTTCCCTCCTGTCTTTAAGGAAGGGTACATTAGCCCCAGAAAAAAAGATGTGCACTAAGCTTTACAAATATGTATCAAAAAACAATTCAAACAAGTCCACTCACTAAAATGACCAGCTTTATTGGGTCTTCCCTGGTAGCTCAGCTGGTAAAGAATCCACCTGCAATGCAGGAGACCCCGGTTCAATTCCTGGGTCAGAAAGTTCCCCTGGAGAAGGAGTAGGCTACCCACCTCAGTATTCTTGAGCTTCCCTGGTGGCTCAGGTGATAAAGAATCCGCCTGCAATGCGGGAGACCTGGGTTGGGAAGAGCCCCTGGAGGAGGGCATGGCAACCCACTCCAGTATTCTTGCCTGGAGAACCCCATGGACACAGGAGCCTGGCGGGCTGCAGTCCAAGGGGTCGCAGTGAGTCAGACACGACTGAGTGACTAAGCACAGCACACATTGTTTCCACAAATTATTAAAGCCTGATACCACACTGATGGCCTGAGAGATGTCAAACCAGAGATTCACTAGCAACACTCTTGTTTACACCAAGCAGTACACTGAATTTCTTTCTCAGCCCTGTAATCTTGAGGCCTGTCTGCACCAGTCTGCTTTATATCAAAATGAAAGTTAAATCTCTAGTTAGCTTCTGTGGTGTTCACATATCAGTGTGATAGAAAAAAAAAAAAAAAAAGACAGTGACTAGAAAAATGGGAGAGGAAGTTAAGAGACGAATTCAACTTAGGATAACCTCTTGAGTCACCCTGCAGAATAACTCTATTTTGAATTCAGATCTTTCTGCCTCTCAGACATTCCCAGTTATACACTCACAAGCTGCCTTGTGAGTCTGGGGGAAAAAAATAGTCATTTTTACATGACTGTGCTACCTCAGTTTCTCCAACTACAGTATTTACCACTCTGGTGGTAAATTATGGGCTGTATTATGGGCTGAATGTCTCTGTCACCTCCCCTCACCCCATCCACAAACTAATATGTTGAAGCCCAAGCCCAAAATCTGATGGTAATTGGAGGAGGGGCCATTGGGAGGTGATTAGGTCATAAGGGGAGGATCCCACCACCACCACTGCATCCCATGATGGGGGAGCCCTTATGAAAAGGAGATTCTCTCTCGCTCTCTCTGTGTCCACTAGCATACATGGAGAAAAGCCCATGTGAACACACAGCAAGAAGGCAGCTGTCTGTAAGCCAGGAAGAGAGCCCTCATCAGACACCAAATCTGCCAGCACCTTCATCTTGGACCCCAGCCCCAAGAACTGTGAGAAACAAATTTCTGGTGTTTAAGCCGCCCAGTCTACAGTCCGCTTGAGCAGACTAAGACACGCAGAAATGAAAAATTCAGTAATTTAACAAGAGATTGTTCACAGAATCCCTTGGAAAGAAAGTATATTGGTAGGTCTACTCAAATGGTAGCACCCATGTTCAGTTTCAGCACCATACACTCCAAGTCCAAACAGACTTCCACCTAGGAGGACAGAAACCCAGAAACAAGCAAATGGGAAGATAAACTAAGAAATATAGTGTCTACAAAACAATTACAGGCTACTTGCAAACCCCTCCCTGAGACCAGAAAGTCCTCCTACTATTAGAATCAAACACTAACATGAACAACTTCTGAACTCACTTAGCTATACTAGACTTATGATTCTATGGTCAGAAGCAGTCAGTTAGCCATGTAATAACCACATTCCGATATTTCACTACCATAAAGAATGTTGCTGAAAGCTATAAATAATAATTAAGGTGCACCTTGCTTTATAAAGGTGAACTTTCTAAGTTCCTAGAAAGCTGCACAAAAATCTGAATTTTTGCTCATCAAATTGTTTATATTCACTAGAGGAGCTGACCAAAAGAATTCATTCCCTGGTATGTTTCATAAGGCCCGAGTTTTTCACACATATCAAACTTCCTTAAAGTGAAACAAATCTCTAATAACTCACTTAACTTCCTACCAGGTTAGAGTACAGTATTTCCAAATACCCTCTTTAACAACTCACTACATTTCTCAAGCTGTGTTTCAATTTTCAGGTGGAATTTGTCTCTTCCCTCCTATTCGGCAGTTGAGGGTTCTCTAAACTGTTTCTAGGGCTGTGCCGACTCCTCTGCCACCTACATAAAGCTTCTGGATACTGGCCTAGAAAGGAGTGACCCTTCCTCTTCCCCCCCGTCCCAGGGGTCCTTCTTAGCACAAGGATTATAACATAAGCACCACAGACTCTCTCATGTCCCCAGTGCTCCGTTTTAGGAAGTAATGATTTATCCCCAAAAGCTTAGTGGCTATAACTCATCAGGGTTCAACCTTGGAATCTGCAGCTTAGAGCCGTAGCTCCATTTAGTCTGTGGTCTTGGGAAATTAACCCCAGCAAATGACTTCTGTTTAAAAATGGGTTAACCCTTTGACACTCAAAAGGTTAGGATATTTCCTGAAAGTACTCTCACCCCTAAATTTCATCGCATTTTTTCTATCCCTTAATTATTTTAAAAAGGCAAAATTTCAACTTCAGTTTAACAGGCATTGAGCACTTACTATGTACTCAAAACTGTGAGGTATTATAAAGGATAAACACAAAGAAAATATAGTTCTTGGCTTCTAGAAGCTTACAGTATCACTAAGGAAACAGGAATAAAACAATGAGAAGACAATACAAGATGATGCATAATTAACCACCGATACAACAGGAGGCAAAAGGTGGGTCTAACTGCTGTGAATTAAGCTGTCAGGAGAGGAGGCTTTCCAAAAGGAGCTATGACCTCCAAGAAATGCCATTTATGCTAAGATACACGAAAAAAAACAAGCTACCAAAGCTATACCAAAAAGCAAGCTACTGTAGAATTTTTAAACGTCTATTTACATGAACCTATAGACATGTCTACACCATTGATATCACTTCCTAAAACTGCTTCGCCCCTGCACATTCTCCTCCAGCTCCACTGGTCTCTTGTTCTCAAACACATCAAGTGTATTTATCTCTCAATGCCTCTGCACCCACAGTTCCTCTGTCTGAACCCCATTCCCTCAAATTCCCTCAGGTCACCCAAAGGTCACCTACACAGAGGCCTTCCCTAACCACCCTCTTCACCACTCTTACCCCTTTCCCTGCTTTATTCTTCTTAACACTTAAAACCACCTAATAATAGTTGATTTCTTTATTGTCTGTCTCTTTCAATTAGAATCTTAGTTCCATGAGACAGAAGTCTTTGTTTTGTTTACTACTATATTTCCTAGGCTCTAAAACAGGGCCTGGCACTTAGCAGCTGCTCAATAAACATCAGTTAAATGAATATTAAATATCCTATCATAATTATCAGAATGATGGGAAGGTCCTAGAAATGTAGGTGACCTAGGCTCAAATTTCATCTTTTCATGAACATTACTTTTTCTTTACTCCCGATTAGACCTCAAATTTCAACTTCTCCATAAAGCCTTCCTTGACCATTTCAGCAAGAACAACCATCTTTTGCTTCTGGCTTCAATGGCACAAATCCTCAGCATATTTTGGTTTTAAAGTTTGCAAAGCCTTGTGACAAGGATCTACCTTGTGGTATCCCTACTCTTGTTCCTCTGGAACTTACCAAAAAATTCATATATATATACATAATATACATACATACATATATATGACACATATACATACACATACTTTTTTTTTTCCCCCAACTTTTCACCCATTCTGGCTCCCTACCTAGATTGCAGACACCAAGTTCTTTAAAGTCAAGACTTTGTATCTTTTTAGAGGTAACTTATAAATCATCCTTTACAAACACTGTATTTTACAACTATGGTAATAGAGGCCCCCAAAGAAGGGATTTTCCCAGAACCATGCAGATTGTTGCGGGCAGGGGGCTAAGTCAATGATGACGTGAATACCTGTGTGACATGGTGTACTGGAACTACAACAAAGAGAATGCATAAAGTGAAAAATAAAGATCCACAGATCCACACAGTGAAAAAAGCATTCTCTGTGGGATAGTTCTAAGGTGCCCATCTGTACCCAGAGGACCTAATCCACAGCTTCCTCTCCATACTCCGAAGTCTCTATACACTGCTCCATTTCCAAATACTGCTATCCTCAGCCAATTTGAAGGCAACCAGCAAATTATGGGCTCCAGGAGGAAAGAGGGGGAAGGCAGTAGGAGACTCACTATTAACTGTGATTGACAGAAACAATAAATGGACACAGATATATGCACACACCAAGTGGACACGCTCACCAGCACCCACACCCAATCTTTTCTCATCTTCCAGTGTCAACCCAGCTCACCTTAAGTCTCCCCATATTCCTCTGTATTTTTTCCAAGGCCCGGGGTGTGTACTTCGCACAAGCACCCTGCCTGAGAGAGTTCAAATGGAGAACAAAAGCAGGCAAGTGAAACAAAAGAATTCAAAAATAAACACCAGGAGGGTCACTTTACCCAAGTCAAGACAAGTAATAGAGTGGCCTCTGCAAGGGAGACCAAGAAGCACAGAGCAAACACGCCAGGCTTAAATACAGCTCCGTCTCTAACACAGGAAGTCAGACAGAGCCTTGAAAAGCAGTGAGCGCAGAGCACAGGAAGTCTTTTAGCACTGCAGAGATTTCCAAGAGTGCTGTAATGGAGAGAGCACAGGAATAGGAATTAGAAGACCAGGCTTCTATCTCTAGTTTCACAACCAGCTAACTGGGTGGCCCTAGGCAAGTCACTAGTCTGCTCCAGATTTTTTGATTCCTCATCTACCTAATGAGGTTGAAACATTTTGGGACTCGAATAAAAAAGATGAAAACTATTGACTTTCTCTCACCTGAGAGTACCCGTAAACTATTCTGCAGAAGAATCTTCCAAGTCTCTCCAAGTTAAGAACTCCAGTCAAAGATGGTATCTCTGGTTGCTTCTCTAACATTCTATGATGCTAAGAGAATTGGGCAGATTGCTGGTAGGTAAACCCACTATTTCACAGCAAGTATGTTCTGAACAGAGACCAAATCTAAAATTAAATCAATGAAGGCTTTACGCTCTTCCCCCAACTACAAAGTCAACTGACATGGTCACTACATTTGCCAGTGCCTTTCCAAACCAACCAGCTTCTCCTTGAGTACACAATTCAGAATCCAATCTTCTAACAGTCCTATAAATTTTCTTTTATATTCCAGGACAATAAAGATCTAGTCAGTGTCCTAAGATACAACTGGCCAGGTCCTGTGTCTCCAGGCTCACCAGATGCTCCACGAAGTTAATGATCTTGAGCACCACGGTGTAGCCACAACGCTACCCAACTCCTCGTACTTCTCACACTCCTCGTGTAACTGATTTAACCCACAACCTAAGCCACATCCCCTTTGGGCTCTCGAGGAGTTTTCTCGCTTTTCACTCCTCCCTTCTATGCCGATCCCGTTCTCCATCCCCGTTGTGTGTCCAGGGCTGCCAAAACAGTACTCCCTCTTTTGGGGAGGTGTCCCACCACTGTCCCCCCCCCCCCGCCCCCACGTCTTCGATTCGGTCCCCAGTTCTCCGGGCAACGGACCAGGATCTCTCGGCTTCCACTCCCCGCCAAGGAACTAAAGAAGGGTGTAAAGAAATGGAATCCATCTCAAGCACGTTCGATTTCCTCTCAACACCTATTCGTGCTACGTGCCCCTCTCGTCCCCTTAGAGATCAGGAC
>NW_011495019.1:872731-888826 GCF_000754665.1 Bison bison bison
GAGCCCGCGGAGGGGGCGGGGCCAGCGCCCCTCGGCCATCTCCGCCGCCTCCGTTCCCGGAGGCCGAGAGAGGCCGGGTGGAGATCGAGGGAGTTCGGGAAACTCCGGCTCGGGCGAGGGATTGTCCTGGAGGCACCGCGCCTCTGGAGTTCCAGGGCGAAGGGGGCGGAGTCTGCTCCCTGAGGGCGGGGCCACAGCCTAGAACGGGCGGAGCTTGAGTGGCCGGAGGGCGGCGTAGTAACTCCCTCTGGCGGGACTCGCTGTTCGGAGTTGTCCCGCGAATTCGCCCATCTGACCGGGTCGGTTCCAGGCAAGGGAAGAGGTGCTCTGAGGGAGGGAGCTCTTTACTTGGTCCCTCTCCTGCAAAAAAACGGGGCTCTCGAGTTGGAAGGTCCAGGAATGAGGCCACCGCTACAGGGCTCTCCCCAGTCCTGAAAGCCTTTAATCATAATTTTTATCACATTTCTGGTATCTTACTAATACCTGATGTCTGTAAGAGCGTCACGGTTTGCACAATGAATTCGCAGACCCGTTTTGGACCGGGTGGTACAAGCAGAGTATATATGAGCTCTGTTTCATTCGTGGTGAACCTGAACCTTGGTTAAGTCCCGCAGATAAAAACTGGCAGATCCAGATCTCAGGAAACCAGATCATATTCTCTTTCTCTGGACCTTGCTGCCTAACGCTTTCTTGCTTATCAGCTTCGTACAATTAGAGCTATTTGTGCAATAGCTTCTCTGTCTTACCAGACTGTAAGGACTAAGATAGCATCTAATTTCTTCAGGTTCCATGTTGTGCCCTGTATATTATAGGGACACAGTGATGTTGCATGAACAACATGGATTCTGCTAACTAGCTTAAGCCAGTTGCTTCATCTCTTTGGACCCCTACTCCATTATTTGCAAAATGAGGAGAGAGTTCAGATCAGTGGTTTGAAACCAGGGGCGATTTTGCCCCTTTCCCACTCTCCCCGGACATTTGTCAGTATCTGATTATATTTTTGGTTGTTACACCTAGGGTGGGGTGGGGGTGGGAGTGCTGCTGGTGGATAGAGACCAGGAGGATTGTTCAACATCCAACAATGAACAAGACAGTCCCCACAACAGTTATCCAGCCCAAAATGTCTTTAGTGCTAAGGTTGAGAAACCCCAGGTTAGATGATTTCCAAGTCCTTTTCAGATAGGTCTATGACTTGTCCTTTGTACTGGGGTTTAACCCAAGTTAAAAGTTAGTGCTGGAACACTGCAATGATAAAGATTCTTTCTTTGAAGTCAGAAGCCAACCCAGCTTTGAATCCAATCTTTACCACCTACTGCCCATGTGATGCTGAACCAGCGATGACTTAAGAATTTTTAAAATGAAGGGAATTAGAACCGGCAGTCTGGTTGCAAGGGAGGACTGGTGGCCTTATCTTGAAGCTGAGTTTTCATAGCAGGCGCATTGTTTTAACTAGGCTGTGTTATAGACCAATACAAATAGTCAGGTTTTAGCTCTGCCACTCACAAGTCATGGTACTTTGTAAAAGCTACTTAGCTTTTCTATGTCTTCATCTGAAAACTTAAGACCTTCCTAAAAGGATTATTGTGAGGGTTTAAATGAGTTATCATTATCACACATTAAGAACTTTGAACAGATAGACCTATGAGAAGCACTCAATAAATAGTAAGAATATGTCAGTATCACTACCATTGTGTGCATGATAAGTCGCTTCAGTGGTGTCCAATGCTTTGCAACCCATCAGACTCCTCTGTCCATGGGAGTCTTCAGGCAAGGATACAGAAGTGGGTTCCCATGCCCTCCTTCAGGGTATCTTCTTGACCCAGGGATCAAATCCATATCACTTATGTTTCCTGCATGAGCAGGCAAGTTCTTTACCACTACCGCCATCACTGCCATTGTTTTTTTAAATGTTGTCTTATTTTTGTCTTGGCTGCATTGCAAGGTATGTGGGTTCTTAGTTCCCGACTGGGGATCAAACCCATGCACCTTCGTGGAAGTATGAAGTCTTAACCATTGGACCACAAGGGAAGTCCCATCATTGGGTTTTTTTAATTCTTAAGGTGACTTTCTGGGGCTGCTAGAGATCAAAGTGGGCAGACCAGGCTCCCCAAATCAACCTTTAGTACAGTGACTGTTGGGCAAATTGAGTCTTTTCACCAAGCCTTCAATTCCTTGTTTGTAGGTGACAATAATAGTGACAGTGTTGTTCTAAGGATTTAACGAGACAAAATAAAGCACCTAGCATAGCACCCAACAGATAGTAACTGTTTAATAAGTGGCAAATATTTATCATATAATTCGTTTTGTGATAGTAAGCTACTGGCAGGGACCCATGGGGTTGGAGAGAGGAGTCTAGGCATCTCTTCATACTGCTGGTTGGGCCACTGTGTTGGGAATCCAAGTGCCTGCAAGCTTGTTCTTGAGCTGAGTTAGGCAACTCCACAGCAGATGGAGCTTCATCCTGTTCAACCAAGTGTTCTAAATTTGAAGAAAAACCAGGATGTTTTCTGATGGCCTACGAAACAACAATGGCTTTAAAAAAAAAAAAAAAAGCTAGGGACATCAGTGTTTGATTTTCAAAAAAAGTTTACTTTCTAGACTGGTATCTTAAGAATTC
Organism: Bison bison bison; assembly: GCF_000754665.1. NCBI lineage: Eukaryota > Metazoa > Chordata > Mammalia > Artiodactyla > Bovidae > Bison > Bison bison. The sequence continues at coordinate 875,349 of NW_011495019.1, forward strand.
TTTTCCCCTCTCAACTCACCTTAACACTGGAATCTAAATGCTGCGAGGTCCTTCCTGGGCTGCTCCATAACCCAGAAAAAAATAAGATTTGGGATCAGGGCTATTTGTGCCTCAAATTATTGTTATTCCAGTAGTGTGCATGTCCCTAAGAAGTAGAGCAATGTGGTATGGTTATGTTTGAATGACCAGGCAGAATAAAGAGAAATTGGACCCTGCTCTGTAAACACACATTAAGCATTTAGGGAGGGAGAGAACCGAAGCCTATAAATAGTGGCCAAATGCACCCATGGCAGCACAAAGACCAGGATCATTACTTTCATATACATCTGCAGCTACCTGTCGGTGAACAGGTGGCTACAAACCATTACATAGAAAGAGGAAAAATTTTAAATATTTTCCTAGGAAGAATTTTGAGCTGCATAAACTACTGAAGTCCTAACATTTATCTATTCAACAAACTATGGGCAGGAGTCTGGGATACCAAAACAAATAAGTAACTCACAGTCCAGGGAAGAAGGGATGAACAAATAAAAAGACAATTGCAATGCATCACGTTAAGGAAGTAATCTCTGGCATCAGACATGGGTTTGAATCTGACATGGCCATCTATCTGATCTTGGACAAAAAAGATCCTTAGCATCTCTAAGATCCAGTTTTTTCGTTTATGTGACAAGCATAGGTAGCAACCCAGTATTCATTCTCCTCTTATTCTTTACTAGCAAAACCTTAATTTTGTTCAGGGCAGAAGGCTGCCTAGCTTAAAAGAAAAAAAAAAGGGGGCTTCCCTGGTGGTCTAGTGGTTAAGAATTCACCTGCTGGTGCAGGAGACACAAGTTCGATCCCGTCTGGAAAGATCGCACATGCCGTGGAGCAACTAAGCCTGTACACCACAGCTACTGAGCCAGAGCTCTAGAGCCCTAAAGCCACAACTAATGAGCCCACGTACTGCAACTACTGAAGCCCAACACCTAGGGCCTGTGCTCCAAAACAAGAGAAACGCCTGCAGTGAGAAGCCCAAGCACTACAATAAAGAGTATTCCCACATTTGTTGCTACTAGAGACAAAGCCCATTGCGAAGCAACAAAGACCCAGTGCAGACCAGAAAAAAAAGAGAGAGGGAGAGAGAATTCTCAGGCTCCCTGGCAGGTAAGGGTGGCCACCTGACACAGTTCTGGTCAGAGAGATGTAGACGGGGATAAGTATACCTTCTCGACTAATAAAAACAAGAGGGAAAGGCTCTTTGCCCTTCACCTTTTGCTTTTTGTCATTTATCCTTCCTCCCTCCTGGAACACAGACTGGCAAAATGACAGCTCTGTGGTGTCCACAGTAACAAAAACCAAAAACTACATGCTAAGAATGGTACCATGGTGTTGCCGTAGCAGCCCTAGCCCATTGTTATTTGAGCAAAATAAGTTTCCATTCACTTAAAGCACTATGGACAGGTTTCTGCGTGCAAACTCAACTCCTCACTGATACAATCTGTAAACTGAGGATAATAATAGTATCTCCCCCCAGGGTTTTTTTGAGCATTAAATAATGCATGTAAAGCACTTAGCATGACACCTGGCTCACAGACACACTCAATAAACAGTAACTTAGACCTTTTTACTACTATTATTACTTCTATTATCCTTATTAATATGGTTAGTAAATGTGCCAACAGCTATAGGAGCCTATAGGAAGATCTAACTCCCCCTGCCTGGGGGAAACAACAAGCTTCCCCGATAAATGTTGTTTTATCTGGGTCTTTCAAAATGAGGAGTTTCCCACAATGTGGTTTCTGATCAAAAGTGAGCACATTCCTGGGTGCCTGCAAGGGCTTAGGAGATGTTCATTAGTGTTCACCAGGACAAAACTCTGATAAGAGGGTAATAGTGCTGGGCTGGGGGTCAGAGGGCCAGAACTAGATTCAGTGATCTTCAAACTGAGACTAGGAGAGGTAAGTGGGTACAGGAGCACCCAGCCACAGGGCCATTTTGAGCCCATAGGAGATAACAGATCATAATTCAAATACCTGTTACTGTTAACCCTGTACCCTGGTTCCTGACCACCATCAGAGGAGATGGTGGCACAAATCTCTGTATTTATAGGCTCTTTGAGAATACGAGTGCTTTCTTAATCCTCTCCTTGATGTCTGTATATCCCTAGCATACAGCTTGACACAAAACATGTGGCTATTCCAACAACCTTGAAAATATTCAAAACCACAGCCCTACATCTCACATCCCCCTGAAGACCAGATAAAGACCCAGAGCAGAGCAGAGCAGAGGCTCTTAGAAATGCTGTCTTAACCGTGCACTTTCTAAATAGAGACCTGAAGTCCATCCCCAAACTGTATCATCTCTTTAATCAGCGGGAAAAGAGTAGATATAAATAGAAGAGAACGTTTTCTACTCCAAAACTTTCCTTTCCCAAAAAAGAAAGGTAGAGAATACCCTTGATAATTCATCAGCCGGATGAAGGGGAAACCACTCCTGCCATGTGGCTGGCTGATCCTGGAGCAGATATGGAGCATAATGAGAAACCGAGTTCATCGCAGGAGGAACGTGTGATGTTTAAGCCTCATTAGGACTATAATACCAGTCGTCCAGACGCAAACCCCACCGTTGACTTTGACCTCACTTCCCTGCTTCCCGCTGCTCGTGGCATTATTGAACCTGGGTTTTTCCTGTAGGCCAGAACCTTGCCAACCCCTTTGCCCTTCACACAGCGTGTTTGTCTGGTTTCTATTTCTGCAGTGTGACGAAGGATGATAGCAGGTTATTGAATGGTTGGTTTTCATTTAGTGCCGTCGCCGCCCTCAGTCTGTCACTTACCCCCCGCCCTCCTCTCAAGCTGGCTTTTCGTTGTCCATTTTGTGCCTTGTCCTTGGTTTTTATTGTTTCCTTACAGAATAGGGAAGGCACTTTATTTTCCAGGCCCTGGTATACATAGCCTCCTGTATGCATCTTTCCCACAAAGAATCATCATGTTTTGAAACTGGAAATGACCTCAGATGGGAAAGACAGGAAAGGTTCAGATATTTACTGAGCCTCTCATGTGTGCCAGGCCCTGAACCAGGGCTTTTTTATTTTTTTTTTTTTGCATTTAATCCTCACAACAAGTCTGTGAAGCAAGTAGTACTACATCTCATTTTACAGATGAGAAAACTGAGATCCAGAGAGGTGAAACGACAAGTTCAAGGTTGTACTGAATGGTTATTGACAAAGAACTCCCTTTCCCCTACTCCAAGCCCAGCCCGCTTCCATGCCTCAGCTTGTCTTTGAGGACTTTTTAGGGTGTTTTAAATTGGAAAGGTACACATCTTATAGGAAACAGGAAACAAAAAAAAGTATAACTTTTTTTGTTTTCTGAAACAGAAGACAACTATCTTAAGCCTGCATTCGCCAAGGGTATAAACTCCTAGACCTCTGTTGGTCAATCAAGACATTGGGCCTTCATTGTCTCTGGCATCTGCTCAGGTGTCTTCTTCCAGGTCTTTGTCTGCCTGTGGATACCATGCCAGCTGGCCTCCGCTGAGCTGTCCTGTCTGGTCCTCCGTGGTTGATCCACAGAAAGAGCAGTTTATCCAGGGCCTCTCCAGGCAAGGCTCTGTCTTGTCAGCTTCACATCTCTGTCAAGGGCAATGGAAAACCTCAGCTGTTCCCACACTGATCCGGGGTCTTGGGAATCTCCCAGAGGCTGTCTCGAGTCCCTGCTGTGTAAACATAGAGGAGGCATCCCTACCTCTCACACCCTTGCTGGAGATTGTTGTTTTTGTTTAGTCGATAAGTCATGTCCAACTCTTGCGACCCTATGGACTGCAGCCCACTAGGCTCCTCGCTCCATGGGATTTCCCAAGCAAGAATACTGGAGTGGGTTGCCATTTCTCCAGGGGATGTTCCCAACCCAGGGATCGAACCCAGTCTCCCGCATTACAGGGAGATTCTTTGCTGCTGAGCCACTAGAGAAGCCCCCACCTTTGCTGGAGGGGAACGCTGCAAAGGAGACAAGACACAGACCTCCTCTCCTATCAGATACCACAGTGACCCAGAGCTTCTTCTCCCTGTCTCTTCCCCAGGACTCCATCCAGGAGGAGGCAGGAGGCAGGGATCCTCAGAGAGCCACATGAGGCTCCTGCTCTGATCTCCTCAGGGTTAGCCTCTCTCTTCTCAAACCTTAACACGTTTGCCTCTCCTGGGTTAGGGCAAAAGACTAGTCCTGGCTGATTCCAATTCTGGAAAAAGCCTCTAGATTTTGCAGGGTATAGATTTCATTACTGAGTCATTCAGGATTTAGACTTGGGGAATTAAAAAGACCAGGCTTTTAAGTCACAGAGATTTTTTTCTCAAGCTATATGTTTCAAAAGTCTTTTGAAGTTCAAAAGCTTAGTCTGGACTCTTCTTTCTCTTTGCTTTTCCACTGAAACAGCTGTATTCCTTAAAGGAAGGGAGGGTGGGAATAGTGGAAGATATCAGGGAAATGGGGGAGAGAGAATATGAGTTAATATTTCTGTGGCAAAGACAGTGTCTGCACTATGTCTTCATCCTGGGAACCCAGAAACTGATCCCAACCTCTTCTGCAGTTAGGATGGGGACATATGACAACGTTCTGGCCAATGGAATGTGGGTAAAAGTTTCAAGGCTGGCCTCTGAAAACATCCCAGTCGATCCTGTTGCCCCTCCACAGCAGCAGTGGAGACCATGCGCTAAAGAGAGTAGCCTCAAAGGAGGAAAAAGGAGCCTGGATGCCCAAGTCATCAACTGGAGGAGAGCTGCAAAAGAATGCAATGTGAGCAGAAATGAAACTTAATTGTATTAAGGCACTGAGCTTTACTTAGGTTTTTGTGTGGGTGTGTGTGTGTACGTGTGCGTATCTTTTACAGCAGCTTACATTACTCACCCTAACAAAATAACGAAATGTTGTTCTACCTCAGCACCAATGTGTAAAAAGATCAGAGATGGTGAATCAGAAATTTGAGCATTTTGACTAAAATCTACGAAGCTGAAGGTATTTACAATGACGCCAACTCTAATAAAACATTATCTTTGAACAATATTCAAAGCTTGACACTGAAAGAGAAGTGATGGGAAAGAAAATAAGAATGATGTAGATTAATAACAAGGACAAACTGCACAGCACAGGGAACTATATTCAATATCTTGTAATAACTTATAATGGAAAATAATCTGAAAAAAACACATATAATATATACAGTATATAATTGTATGTATATAATATACAATGTTACATATAGCATATACATATTATAAATGTATATATTACATAATATAATGTATAATACATAATGTATTATGCACAAATTGTTATTATGTTATATATGTTGTGTATATTATATATAGTATATATTTTATTTTATTTATTTTTATTTTTTTAAACACAATAAACAATTCCAGTGTTTAACAGAAGATTGTTTGACAATTTCAAAACACAGTCATTAAAAAGAAAGAAATAGAAACAGTAAGGAGAAGTAACAGCATATATATATTATCAAACTGGGCCAACAATCTACATCCAGACTTGAACAGTGCTGGGAAGTTCCACATTAACAGCAAGTTGGAGTCCCAATTAGGAAAGGGTCCTGGGAGGTGACCCACCCCATGGGCGAGATTTTAAATTGCAGTTTTGAAAAAAAAAGTAAATTGCAGTTTTGGGGGCTCCCGCTTATAATGCCAGGCTGCACCCTGATATCATCATCAGTCTGCTTGCAAAAATATGGCTCTGCAGGGGGCATATACCTGTGAAAGAAGGAAACTTTTTCAAAGAAAGTGATGTCCTCAGTCTGGAAGGATGAATAGGAGCCAGCCTGGGGAAGGAGGAACAGGGGTACGGGCATATTCCAGGCAGAGAAGAGCTGATCCACAGACAGTGATTGGAAGAAGCCAGTTCCTACAGAGTCTGTGGTGGAGTGGGTATTCAAACCCAGATGAGAGAGGCCTGGGGATGTGATGGGTAATGAAAAAAGAAAACTGGTCACAGACAGAAACAAATCTAGGATTTCTTGGTCTCATTTGCTCAGAAGTAAATTTTGAACAGAACTATTCTCCAATCAGTTAGGCAAAGAAAAATCTGGGAAGAGCAAGATCTTCTTTCAAATGGCTAATTATGAGTTCTGGTGAGAGTCAAGGGGTCAATAAAGACTTATTGAGAGGTCGTTATGGTCTGGTCCCTGTCTTCCTGGAGCCCATAGGCTGGGAGGCACACAGACCAGAAAACGGGCAAATCTAATGTAGTCTGGGGTATGCTAGGGTAGGGACGGCTCCCTGTTCCCATGCTTGATTCCTTCAGACACAAACCTTGAGAGAAGGGTTTATTTGGGAGGGGATCCCAAGATGCACTGGTTGGGAGGTGGGAAGTGAGATGGGGAAGGGAGGGAGTCTGTGCATACTGCACAGTCACCAGTCTGGGCACTCAGGTCCACTCCCACGGGGCGTGTCTGGAAGACTTCATGGTACGTGCCCCAGGTTGCCTTGCCTGACCGCCTCCTCCTCCATCTCCCATCCACCATGATGAAGGGCTGCTCTGGGCATGCGCATCTCCTGGCTCATTCAGTGAGTCCTGAGCTCTGGCTCCTTAAGACAGAGAAACAGGTATAAGAGCCACCCTAGGCAATGTGGGGGGGCTTAGGAAAGCTTCTTGGAGGTGCTGGTACATAAGCCTAAGTGGGTCAGGTGAGGAAGAAAAGGGGGAAGACCATCCCAGGTAAGGAAGCAGCATCCATTGTATTTACTAGAATTATCAGTACTTATGTGTGTAATTTTTCCCCCACTGGGCATAAATGCTTATGGGGCAATGATTAAATATTATGCATCTTTTTACTCAGCTAACCCTTCTCAAGCATTGACTTCTTTTGTTCTGGGCTAAAAAAAATCCCTAAGGGCAAGAAATATGAGGCTCCATGTATACCTTGTCCCATATATATAGTATATATTTTATAAAAGGTCTTCCCAGGTGGCGCTAGTGGTAAAGAACCTGCCTGCCAAGGCAGGAGAAGCAGGAGACACAGGTTTGATCCCTGGGTTGGGAAGATCCCCTGGAAGAGGGCATAGCAACCCACTCCAGTATTCTTGGCTGGAGAATCCCATGGACAGAGGAGCCTGTTGGGCTACAGTCCACAGGGTCACAAAGAGTTGGACCTGACTTAAGTGACTTAGCATGCACATGTACATATTTTATAATATAATATACAATATAATGCTGCTGTTTAGCTGCTAAGTCATATTCAACTCTTTGTGACCCCATTGACTACGGCCCGGGCCCTCTGTCCATGGGATTTCCCAAGCAAGAGTACTGGAGTGTGTTGCCTTTTCCTTCTCCAACACAATATAATATTATTAATATATTGTATATTATATACTATATTGTATTGTATATATTATATTATAGATAGTGCATATATTGTATATTATATATATATATATCACTGAATCACTTTGCTGTACACCTGAAACATTGTAAATCAACTATACTTCAATTTAAAAAGTTTTTTTTAAATACCACAGTAAAAAAGTGATATCTCAAATGCTTTCTTTCGACCAGCCTGGCATAAAGCCTGGCATACTGAGATGCTTAATAAGTAATGATTGAGTGAATAAAACATCCATTAAACTATCAGTTCTGCTTACATCCAGAGTTTGATAGGGAAGAGCAAAGGAGGTAGAGATAAAGAAAACAGATGAAGAGGGAAAAAAAGTTGGGACTAGTGAGAAGGTGAAGTGGAAATAACTTTCCACAAGGCAGGCATCCTCCCCATCCCCACTTTTGTGACTTAACATACTGCTTATCATGCAGAACTCCCTGTAACTTTGCTCTCTTCATGCTCACAGACACATAAGAGTAAGGTTACAATTCCTGCGTATTATTGATGTTAACATACAAAACGGCAAGTGCCACAATGAAAGGCAGCCAGAAGCTGTGGGTCAGGGGGGAATCTATTTTATCTCTGAGATTTAGAATCATGCACAAAGACTTCTGAGGTTTGATGAAAGTGAAATTCGCTCAGTTGTGTCCCACTCTTTGCAACTCCATGGACTACACAGTCCATGGAATTCTCCAGGCCAGAATATTGGAGTGAGTAGCCATTCCCTCCTCCAGGGGATCTTCCCAACCCAGGGATCGAACCCAGGTCTACCACATTGCAGGCGGATTCTTTACCGGCTGAGCCACCAGGGAAGCCCATGCTGCTGCTAAGTCGCTTCAGTCGTGTCAAAATTGTGAAAATGTCAGTCGCTTCAATGGAGTCCTACTCTTTGTGACCCCATGGACTATAGCCCTCCAGGTTTCTCTGTCCATGGAATTCTCCAGGCAAGAATACTGGAATGGATAGCCATTCCCTTCTCCAGGGGCTCTTCCCGACCAGATCGAACCTGGGTCTCCTACATTGCAGGTAGATTTTTTACTGTCTAAGCCACCAGGGAAACTCTTCCATATCAAGTCAGGAACTGATTCACAGAAACATAGAGAAGAAATCAAAACCTTTATTACTGATAAACACTAGGTTTGAGCGTGCAGCCAAACGTAGGGAGTGCTGGGAACCTCCACCCTTGAATTAGACAGACTCAACCACCAAGCCACTGGCATAGCTGGAAAGCCACAAGCTGCCCCCAATAGGGACAGGCTCCTTACTGCATGGCTTGACCCTCTCAGACTCAAGCAGATTTGAAGAAAGAGTAAGGAATTTGCTGAGCCGAGTCATGCCCAGTTCTTCTTCCCAAATCACTAATCAGAGAAATCAGTCTCTCTCCAGTCGGCTTTGGCTAAGATATGTGACAGGAACAAATGCCTCTGATTTCTCAATTGTGTAGAATTACAAGGATCTCTTGTTCACACGTCCTTATGTGAACTATACTCATTGGAAAAGACCCCGATGCTGAGAAAGATCGAGGGCAGGAGGAGAAGGGGGCAACAGAGGATGAGATGGTTGGATGACATCATCAAGTCAATGGACATGAGTTTGAGCAAGCTCCAGGAGATGGTGAAGGACAGGGAAGCCTGGTGTGTTGCAGTCCATGGGGTCACAAAGAGTCAGACACGACTGAGCGACTGAACAACAACAAAGCTGATTCACTTTGATGTATAGCGAAAACTAATACAACATTGTAAAGCAATTATACTCCAATTAAAAATAAAATTTTAAAAGCTGAATATAAACTCAATGTAAACAGAAAATAAAATAACCATGTGAGGCCGGTACCATTATTATCATCCCCACTTTGTGGATGAGGAAACTGAGGCTCAGGGAGGAGAGCCACCTCCCCCGGCTCTTGCAGGGAAGCGTCTGACGCCTTGTCCAACCACCAGGACTTTGTGGCCATCTCAGCTGGTGTCAGCTGGTCTCCGACTTAGACATCTTGGTGCCTCTCTTTCTTTCCAGCCTGTAATTTAGGATTTCTCAATTGTCTCTGTGCAGCCACCATCATGCCTCAGACACAGTTCATTCACGTTCAGCAAGTGTTAGGCGGCTCCTAAGTGGCCGGATTGTTGTGAACACGGGCAATATGACAGTGAAGGTGACAGACCAGGTCTCTGCTCTCATAGGGCTTATTTTTTGGTGAGGAAAGAGGGAAAATCAGCTATAGAAACGTCAGCTGGTGGTAAATGCTACTCAGAGAATCAGACCAGACTGATGGGATTGAGGGAGAGAAGGTGGCTAATTTTTTGCTGGGACATCAGAGAAGGCTGCTTTGCTGAGAGCATCGCTTTTAAGCCAAGAGCTGCATCACAAGAAGGTGTCAGCCATGGAAAGATGTGGTGGAAGAATATTCCATGCAGACAGCACAGGATAAGCTGCTGCTGCTGCTGCTAAGTCACTTCAGTCGTGTCTGACTCTGTGCGACCCCATAGACGGCAGCCCACCAGGCTCCCCCATCCCTGGGATTCTCCAGGCAAGAACACTGGAGTGAGTTGCCATTTCCTTCTCCAATGCGTGAAAGTGAAGTCACTCAGTCGTGTCCAACTCTTAGCGACCCCATGGACTGCAGACCACCACGCTCCTCAGTCCATGGGATTTTCCAGGCAAGAGTACTGGAGTGGGTTGCCATTGCCTTCTCCGCACAGCATAAGAGAAGTTCCTAAAGGAACTAGTGGCCCGAGGAGGGTGTTAATAAATAATAACCACTGACTCTGGTGGCTTAGTAGTCAAGAATCCACCAGTCAACACAGGAGTTGCAGGTTTGATCACTGGGTTGGGAAAATCCTCTGGAGAAGGAAGTAGCAATCCACTCCAGTATTCTTGCTGGGAAATCCCATGGGCAGAGAAGATGGCAGGCTACAGTCAATGGGGTTGCAAAAGAGTCAGACACGATTTATCGACTGAACAACAACAATAAATAATAACACTTGTTCAGGGCATATATGTTCTTTAAAATTTATTTTATTGAAGTATAATTGATTTACAATGTTGTGTTAATTTCTGGTATACAACAAAGTGATTATATATATATATATATATATTTCTTTTCATATTCTTTTCCTCTGGTTTATCACAGGATATTGAATGTAGTTCCCTGTGCCATACATAAGACCTTGTTGTTTATCCATTCTATATATAGTAGTTTGCAATTGCTAATCTCAAACCCCCAGTCCCTCCCTCTTCCACACGCTTTGGCAACCACCAGGCTATTTCTTATGTCTGTAAGTCTGTTTCTGCTCCATAGAGCTTCCCAGGTGGCGCTAGTGGGAGATGCAAATTCGATCCCTGGGTCAGGAAGATCCCCTGGAGGAGGGCATGGCAACCCACTCCAGTATTCTTGCCTGGGGAATCATCATGGACAGAGAAGCCTGACGGGCTACAGTTAATAGGGTTGCAAGGATTTGGACATGACTGAAGTGACTGAGCACGCGTGCACATAAGTGATATGGAATTTGCCTTCTGTTTCTTACTTCACGTAGTATATAATCTCTAGGTCCATCCATGTCGCTGCAGATGGCATTATTTCATTCTTTTTTATGGCTTTGTATACATACACTACATCTTCTTCTTCTTTTTTTTTTTTATACTACATCTTCTTTATCCATTCCTCTGTCTATGGGCATTTAGGTTGCTTCTGTGTCTTGGCTGTTGTATATAGCACTGCAGTGAACATTAGAGTGTATTTATCTTCTTAAGTTATAGTTTTGTTCTGACATATGCCCAGGATGGAATTGCAGGATTACATGGCAACTCTATTTTTATTTTTACTTTTGAAGAATGTCCATACCCTTTTCCATAGTGACTGCACCAATTTACATTCCCAGTAATAGTGTAGGAGGGTTCCCTTTTCTCCACACCTCAAGAGGGTCACTTTTAAGCCTACAGCTGAATCACAAGAAGATGTGAGCCATGGAAGGATGTGGGGGAAGAGCATTCCACACAGAGAGAGGAACATTAGAGAAGGTCCTAAAGGGAGTACTGGCTTGAAGAGGATATAACTAGGTGGATGTTAATAAATAATAGTACTTGCCCTTATGATTATACAGTGGAAGTGAGAAATAGATTTAAGGGCCTAAATCTGATAGATAGAGTACCTGATGAACTATGGAATGAGGTTCGTGACATTGTGCAGAAGACAGGGATAAAGACCATCCCCATGGAAAAGAAATGCAAAAAAGCAAAATGGCTGTCTGGGGAGGCCTTACAAATAGCTGTGAAAAGAAGAGAAGCAAAAAGCAAAGGAGAAAAGGAAAGATATAAGCATCTGAATGCAGAGTTCCAAAGAACAGCAAGAAGAGATAAGAAAGCCTTCTTCAGCGATCAGTGCAAAGAAATAGAGGAAAACAAAAGAATGGGAAAGACTAGAGATCTCTTCAAGAAAATCAGAGATACCAAAGGAACATTTCATGCAAAGATGGGCTCGATAAAGGACAGAAATGGTATGGACCTAACAGAAGCAGAAGATATTAAGAAGAGATGGCAAGAATACACAGAAGAACTGTACAAAAAAGATCTTCACGACCCAGATAATCACAATGGTGTGATCACTGACCTAGAGCCAGACATCCTGGAATGTGAAGTCAAGTGTGCCTTAAAAAGCATCACTACGAACAAAGCTAGTGGAGGGGATGGAATTCCAGTTGAGCTATTTCAAATCCTGAAAGATGATGTTGTGAAAGTGCTGCACTCAATATGCCAGCACATTTGGAAAACTCAGCAGTGGCCACAGGACTGAAAAAGGTCAGTTTTCATTCCAATCCCAAAGAAAGGCAATGCCAAAGAATGCTCAAACTACCGCACAATTGCACTCATCTCACATGCTAGTAAAGTAATGCTCAAAATTCTCCAAGCCAGGCTTCAGCAATACATGAACGGTGAACTTCCTGATGTTCAAGGGGTTTTAGAAAAAAGCAGAGGAACCAGAGATTAAATTGCCAATACCCGCTAGATCATGGAAAAAGCAAGAGAGTTCCAGAAAAAATCTATTTCTGCTTTATTGACTATGCCAAAGCCTTTGACTGTGTGGATCACAAGAAACTGTGGAAAATTCTGAAAGAGATGGGAATACCAGACCACCTGACCTGCCTCTTGAGAAATCTGTATGCAGGTCAGGAAGCAACAGTTAGAACAGTTAGAACTGGACATGGCTTTTATAAGTGTAAGGTTCGGCTTCCCATAATTACTCCACATGTTTTACATCACTCATTATTTGGGTTAAACTGGACTCATTTGAAGCTATTTGCTTTTGTTAAATACATAATGCAAAGCGTAATACTATAATTTGACTTGAGCCATAAAACACACTTTAATATTAGCTTGTATTGTATTTATCTAGCTTGTTTTGGGGAAAAAGAAAACTAAAACCTAAGTCTAGATTAAGCCAGTTAAGATGTAATTGTATTTTAGTGTTGGATTGTATTGTGAGACTAGAGTTAAGCTGGGAAAATGTATCATGTTCTGTTAAGGGAAAGATCAGTGCTTTAAAAACTTAAACTTTGGTTGCTGTGTTCACATCATAGTGTACAAGAATCATTTATAGTTTGGCTTTGAGAATTATTCTGGTGTTAGGTTTATAGAAAAATGTATAAAAGAAACTGAAGTTTTGGTTATATTTTTATAATTGTAAAGTTAAAGTTTGATTAAAATGTTCACTGTTCTTATTTTATTTTATTGTCATTTCAATAAAAAAATTAAAACAGAAAAAAAAAAAAAAAGAACTGGACATGGAACAACAGACTGGTTCCAAATAGGAAAAAGAGTATGTCAAGGCTGTATATTATCACCCTGCTTATTTAACTTATATGCAGAGTACATCATGAGAAATGCTGGACTGGAAGAAACACAAGCTGGAATCAAGTTTGCCGGGACAAATACCAAGAACCTCAGATATGCAGAAGACACCACCCTTATGGCAGAAAGTGAAGAGGAACTAAAAAGCCTCTTGATGAAAGTGGAAGTGGAGAGTGAAAAAGTTGGCTTAAAGCTCAACATTCAGAAAACAAAGATCATGGCATCTGGTCCCATCACTTCATGGGAAATAGATGGGGAAACAGTGGAAACAGTGTC
>NW_011495019.1:889118-910690 GCF_000754665.1 Bison bison bison
TAGCCAAGGCTATGGTTTTTCCTGTGGTCATGTATGGATGTGAGAGTTGGACTGTGAAGAAGGCTGAGCGCCGAAGAATTGATGCTTTTGAACTGTGATGTTGGAGAAGACTCTCGAGAGTCCCTTGGACTGCAAGGAGATCCAACCAGTCCATTCTGAAGGAGATCAGCCCTGGGATTTCTTTGGAGGGAATGATGCTGAAGCTGAAACTCCAGTACTTTGGCCACCTCATGAGAACAGTTGACTCACTGGAAAAGACTCTGATGCTGGGAGGGATTGGGGGCCGAAGGAGAAGGGGACAACAGAGGATGAGATGGCTGGATGGCATCACTGACTCGATGGACGTGAGTCTCAGTGAACTCCGGGAGTTGGTGATGGACAGGGAGGCCTGGCGTGCTGCGATTCATGGGGTTGGGAAGAGTCGGACACGACTGAGCGACTGAACTAAACCGAACTGAACTCAGTGGGTATATGTTTATCAGAGGCAAGCCACACTGGAGTCCTGCGCTTTGAAGAATTAACACAGAGAGGGCAGAGTCCGAGCTTAATCTCCCATCCAACCCCTCCTGGTTTCCCCACCTGTTTCAGCTGGTTCTCTGTCAACACTTCTTGGAATCTGGTCCAATTCCTAACTTAGGTGAAATGAATTGTTTCTTCAAGACTCCACCAGGGCATCAGAGCACATGCCATGGACAGGGGGACTTCTTCATTAACTCTCTGCTGCCCTCCTACACCAGGGACTTGGAGGGAGCTGGAATCTCTGCCCCCCGCCCCCGTGTTCCTCCCTCCCTAGCCTTTCTGGTTGTGCAGCACTCACAGAAAATGTGCTAAGCATGTCCCCTTAGCACTTTGCAACAGTTCCAGTGAGTCTTTAACACATGGTTACTTATTAACCTAACTTCCTCTCCAGATGTTCATCAAGGGTGGCAGACCCAAATGCCCAGAGGGACCAGGCAGGGAAGGGACGTGACCGGAAGGACTGAAGGCAACTGGGAGGCAATGGCAAACTCACTTTCCTGGAATTCTGGAAACTTGGATTCTTAACATGAAATCTCCAGATATTTACATGTTGACAATTATTTATTTGGAAAAGAAATGAGCTCTCAAGTGCATTTTAAGTGCATTTAAAATAAAATGCATTATAGATGCATTTTATTCATAAGGGTTTTCTCAGTATCTCACATACCAGATGACAAATAATATCTGCCCAATAATATTTGTTGAATGAATGAATGAAAAAGATAAACTTAATGGGAATTCATCAGATCTGCTTTTCTCATTGGAGTCCAAATTGTCACTGACACTCAAATTGTCATCAGCTGGCTTAGTCAAAACTGGATTCCAGATGAAACGTAGGGTGGGCTTAGTTTTTTTTGTTACATCATGTGATGGGTTCCAGTATGTTTACTTGATTGCTTTACTTTACTAAATGACTCCAGTGGCCCTGGGCTTTCTGGACAGGAGATCAAATGTCTCCAAAGCAGGCTTATTTCCACACATGGTTCAGCTGGGTTCACATACTAATCAGAGAGACAACTGACAACTAAGTGCTTAGGATCCAGAAATGTTGACATTAGTAGAACCGTAGAATATTAACACTGGAAGCATCACCTAGGGTCTAGCCTCTAGTCAAGGAGCCCCATTGAGCAGAGGAAGAAACTCATTTGAAAACTGACCCCCTCAAGGTCACATGCTTCTTGGGCCTGAGGCATCCCTCTTCTTCCTGCTTTCTTTGGCTCTGCTCAGAAGCCCCATGGACTCATCTTTCCCTATTTCTAACACAAGTGGCCAGTCTCTGTGAGAAACACCCACATATGTCATAGTCCTCCGGACTGGTCAGCAGTGGGCTGGCTGGACTAATCCCAGGACTGCTGCCCTAAGAGTGTTTCTAGAGAAACAGAATTAGATTGAATGCAAATATTCTACTATCAGACACCCAGAAGGCATCTGAGAGATGTGATTCAAGGAGAAGGATTAGGTCTTTCCTACTTTTGTATCCCCAGGAGCACCTAACAAAGGGTGTTCTGTGTAACAGACACTAGGCACATACTTGAGTGGTGCCTACTCTGTGCTGGGGTTTCCCAGGTGACTCAGTGGTAGAGAATCCGTCTGCCAAGAAGGAGATGCAGGTTTGATCCCTGGGTCGGGAAAATCCTCCAGAGAAGGAAATGGCAACCCATTCCAGTATTCTTGCTTGGGAAATCCCAGGGACAGAGGAGCCTGGTGGGCTACAGTCCATGGGGTTGTAAAGAGTCGGACATGACTTAGCAACTAAACCAACCAACAACTCTGTGCTGGGCATTGTTCTAAATAGTGGTTCTCAAAGTAGAGTTCTTGGCACTGTGGGGGCCCCTAAAGCCCTTTCAGGGGGTCCTCAAGGTCAAAAGTATTTTCATAACAATACCACATGATATTTACCTCTGCATTCTCATTTTTTTCATGACTATACAGTATTTTCCAGAATCTACATGATGTCTGACAGATTACAGAATGTGTGCTTGTGATCCTTGGGTTTTGAAAACTTCTCAGTATTAACTTCAAATATAGTAAACATCAATAGATACATCCCACATAAGAGTGTTTTGAAGTTCAATAATGTTTAAGAGCATAAAACAGATCTTAGAACCCCAAATTCTGAGATTCACTATTCCAGAGGATGTGAGAAGCTAATAAGTACCATGAAAAAAAGAAAGAAAAAGTAGAGCAGGGTAAAGGGAATTGGAAGAGCCTGAGGATGGGGGTGGACACAAGTGATGGAGGCAAGGAAGGGGTGATGGGTGAGGAGAGGCAGCTTCCAGTATTAAATGGTAACGATACAAGTTGGCCTAATTGAGAAATAAATCTACAAATCAAACATCTGACAACTCTGAGTTGCCATTTAAAATCCCTTCATTTACCCTGAATTTAAAATCTTTATTGAAAATTGAATCATGAATATAGGACTTCCGTGATGGCTCAGCAGGTAAAGAATCTGCCTGCAAAGCAGGAGACACATGAGACTCCGTTCAATCCCTGGGTCAGGAAGATACCCTGGAGGAGGAAATGGCAACCGATTCCAGTATTCTTGCCTGGAAAATCCCATGGACAGAGGAGCAGGCAGGCTATAATCCCAAGGATTGCAAAGCATTGGACATGACTGAGCCATTAAGCAGCAATTATATGCATGTCATTTAAAGAAATTGGTTAAGAAATAAGAATACTTCCAGTAGCTTTAAAATTCCTCTGTGAAGATAGTGTCAGTCTCATCACCAGGGAAAGCCTTATCCTAATTTTTTTTTTAATTGAAGTATAGTTGATATACAAGGTTGTGTTAGTTTCTGATGTACAGCAAAGTGATTCAGTTATACATGTACATATTCTTCTGGTTTTTGAGTGAAGTATTTTTTCATATATTTTGGGAGTGTTACCATCTGTATAGGATATAGGATCTATACAATAAAGGAGGTCTTGTTTAATTTTGGAAAACCAAGAAGCAAACCAGCCCAAACCACGTAAGGGAAGAACAGTATTACTGCTAATAGATGAAGTCTTCTGGGAGAAAATGAACTGGACCAAGCAAGGCATCACAGAGTATTTCCTGTTATTGACAAGAGCTGCTTCCAGAGAAGTGAGCGAGGAACATCAGTGTCTGCAAGGACTGTAGGGCAAGCCATGCACTGTAGTCTGGCAAAAATATACTCACAGGGAGAGGGCTACTCCATTTTTCACTTGATTTTGTTTTGTTTTTGCTTTTCAGCTCCATGATCTATCTCTAGGAGTGGGTCAAATCTGAACACATGTGGAGTTGAAACAATGACAAGGCACCATTGGGAGGGCAGGGACTCCACCAACACCCAGTCAAGACAAGATCTAGAAAAGAATCAGGGCTCTGCGTATCTGGGTGGGCATTCTCTTCCTTCAGCTAGGATCTTGGTAATAATGCCCCAAACATATCTGTCTTTATGCTCTAAGTTCCAGGTCTCCCTTGAGACTGGTTGAACTGGTTGCCCGCTGAGTCTGGGGCACAGCTGTCACTCAGTAGATCTCTGATTTACTGAACACACGTCTTTCTACTTAGTGACATTCCATTTTGGTGGAATTTAGCCTCCAGTAGCTTCTGAGACAGAAGGCAATGGCAACCCACTCCAGTACCCTTGCCTGGCAAGTCCCATGGATGGAGGAGCCTGGTGGGCTACCGTCTCTGGGGTCTCACAGCGTCGGACACGACTGAAGCAACTTAGCAGCAGCAGCAGCTTGCTGAGAAAGGCTACATGGAAAAGAATTGGGATCTTGGCAATTTGAAAATGTTTCTCCCAAAACATCGTATGTGGCTAATACCTTCACTGAGAATAGAATTCTGTTTTGAAGATTATTTTCATTCAGACTTCTGAAAGCATGGGCCATCAGTACTGCTATGAGAAGTCTGAAGCTGTTCTAATTCTGTTTTCTTCTTTTATTATGTTTTTTTGTTTCTCTCCTGAAAATCATGAATCTTTCTTTTTTAAATCTCAGTGATCTGAAATTTCAGCAATATGCCTTGATTTGAGTGTATTTGCATCCATTATAACAAGCTCTTGGCTCTTTCATTTTGGAAATTGCTTTCTGCAGGATTTCTTGAGTATTTTGTAAATACTTTCCTCTCCATTTTCTCTGTTCTCTTCTTCTGGAATCTCAATTATTCTGATGTTAGGTCTCCTGGTCTGGACTTCCTTTTTTTTTTTTTTTTTCTTTCCTGTTTTCAATCTATCTTTTTGCTCTAATTTCTAAATTGTTTCCTTAACTTGATTTCCCAATTCTTCTATGGATTAAAAAAAAATTCAACTATCATATCTTTAGTATCTGAAGCTCTTCCTAAATCTTGGAATGTTTTCTGATAGTATCCTGTTTTTGCTTCAGTTCGGGGATGCATGAATGCTTTCTTACTTGTCTGAAAACAAAATATATTTTTAAAAACTCCCTGCACATTATCTGTTTCTCCCAGGTTGCTTTATCCTGTTTGTTTTGGTCTCTCTCTTCCATGTTAAATCTTCCATGTATTTAATCTGAGGCATTTATTAGGTCTACTGTCAATGAAATACTAAAAAAAAAAAAAAAAAAAAGGAAGCTTTGGGTGCAAGAGAGATTGTCCACTTGGAGCTTCCCAGTAGGGTGATCTGCGGGTCTAGGTATTGATAAATCCAGTATGTCAGTGTTTTCAAGTCTTTTCTTTATGCTAAACATCTTCCAATCTACTCCCTGGAGGGGAAGGTTTGATTTCAGGATTCTAGGAACCCAGCTGAGGGTGAAGGTTGGAGCCATGGGGGTGTGCTGTTTCCACATTCAGCATAAAACCACATGCTGAATGTTGTTGTTTAGGCTCGAAGTCATGTCTGACTCTTTTGCGAACCTCTGGACTGTAGCCTGCCAGGGCCCTGTGTCCATGAGATTCTCCAGGCAAGAATACTGGAGTGGGTTGCCATTTCCTTCTTCAGGGGATCTTTCTGACCCAGGGATCAAATCCCTATTTTCTGTGAAATGCCCACGTCCTTAACTGTGCCTGGCATCTACCAATCCAGAGAAGCTGTGCTTTACCGTCTTCCAGGTGGCACTAGCGGTAAAGAACCCGCCTGCAAATGCAGGAGATGTAAAAGATACAGGTTGAATTCCTGGGTCAGGAAGATCTCCTGAAGGAGGGCATGGCAACCCATGCCAGGCAACCCATGGCAACCCATTGCCTGAAGAATCCCAAGGACAGAGAAGCCTGGTAGTCTATAGTACATGGGGTCGCACAGAGTCAGACACACCCAAAGCGATTTAGCATGCACGCACCCTCTCCTGAGAATAATCTTACAGACTTCTTCCAGTATGAGGGAAAATCAGCTGCAAGGAAGTCGGGGGTGGGGAGGTTGGTGTGGAGTGGGGGTGGACCCAGGATCTAATTTCTTCTTAGATACTCCCCCAGTCCTTCCTATCTAGCCTCCACCCCTCCCCCGCCCGTTCACCCGCAGAGAAACCTGGTACAGCCAGTTTCTTTGTCTTGGGCTGAGTCTACTGTATAAATCTGGCTTGTGCTCCACCCTCCCTTGACTGCCTTGGACTCTGCTTTCCCAGGACTGCACAGGAAGTTACCACTGTCCTTTTCTTGCGGCTGTGGTTTCTGTTTTCTCAACATTGTGGGTTTCTTTTAAATTTTTTTTCAAAAATTCCTCTTCCAGAAATTCTAATGGGGTTTCAGGAAGGAGCAAAATTGGAGGTGTGTGTTCAATCTGTCCTTGTAACCTGAACACTACCCTAGACTTCTGAAGTCCAATCTGCTCCTTAAAATTTGGTGTGGAAGCTCCCCATAGAGTTATGGAAAAGTCGTAAATTCTACTTATTCTGCAGACTTTGGTGGGTGTGACAACATAGCAGGCACTTTGTTGGAATCTGGGAATACAGATGTGTTTAGGACATGGCAGCATCCTCATGGATGTCAGTTAAGCAGAAGACACATACTCATGGGAACATAGTGTTAGTCCACAGTTCCTCACCCCAAACCCTCAAGGACCCAATGGGTTTTGGATTTCAGAATTTATCAGCGTTTAGAAAGATGCATGCATTCTAAATCACTTCAGTCATGTCCAACTTGCCAGGCTCCTCTGTCCATGGGATTCTCCAGGCAAGAATACTGGAGTGGGTTGCCATTTCCTTCTCCAGGGGATATTCCTGACCCAGGGATTGAACCGGCCTCTCTTACTTCTCCTGCATTACATCTGCTGCATTAACAGGCGGGTTCTTCATCACCAGTGCTACCTGCAATAATACAGGGCATATATCGTAATTCCCATAGCACCCCAGTGGGTCCTGCAGCAATATCTGGGAATCAAACACATGTATATTGCTGCCATGAAACATGCTGATATTTATATTAAGTAGGGTAAAAAAAAAATAAGACTATAAATAGGCTCATGTACAACCAGGGCAGATTTTAAAAGTGAATGATTTAACAAACCAAGTCCAGTTTTCAGTTTGGGGGTTTCTGAGTTGTTGATGAGGCCCCGTGACCCTCTACAATGTCCTAAGTTCTATAAATGAAGTATACAAAGTACTATGGATACAGGCTGGAGGGTTCAGGGAAGGCTTCACTGAGGAGGTGATATTTGAGCTGGTCCTTGAAGAATGAATAGGAGCTCCCCAGAAAAGAAAGGAGCTCTCACATTGACGGTGGGAATGTAAACTGGTACAGCCATTACGGAAAACAACATGGAGTTTTCTCAAAAAACTAAAACTAGAGTCACCAAATGACCCAGCAATCCCACTCCCGGGCACATACCCAGACACAACTCTAATTCAAAGATACACGCACTCCTATGTTCACTGCAGCACTATTTACAATAGCCAAGACATGGAAACAAGCTAAATGCTCATAGACAGAGGAATGGATAAAGAAGATGTGGTACATACATAATGGAATATTACTCAGCCATAAAAATGATATAATGTCATTTGCAGGAACATGGATAGACCTAGAGATTATCATACTAAGTGATGTAAGTCAGAAAGAGAAAGACACATACCATATGATATCACTTACATGTGGAATCTAAAATACGACACAAATGAACATATCTATGAAGTAGAAACAGATTCACAGAAAAAGACAACAGTTTTGTGGTTGCCAAGGGGAAGAGAAATGGGGAAGGGAGAGGTTGGGAGCTTGGGGTTAGCAGATGCAAACTAGTATCTAGAGAATGGATAAACAGCAAGTTCCTACTGTATAGCACAGGAAACTATAGTAAATATTCTGTGATAAACCAGAGTAGAAAAAAATATGTATAATTGAGTCACTTTGCTGTACAGAAATTAACACTATATTGTAAATCAGCTATACTTCAATAAATTTTTAAAACACACACACACACAGACACACACACACACACACACACACACAAAGGAAAGGGAATTCTAGGCAGTGAGCAGTTCAAGCAAAGACCCCAAGGTTGGAAGCATGAAAGAAAGTCACTTTGTTTTCTGCTCCAGGAGAGAATGGGCAGCTAGGCAGCTTGGTTTGGGTTCTAGAGCCAGGTCTCTTCCCCTACAGGATGAACCCACTCTTAGCTGAATTGTGAACTTCAGCAGGGGTGGAACAATATGAGAGGGGACTGACGTCAGCAGGGGCAGTTCATGGACAGCTGTCTGGGCCACACCAAGAAGTTCAGGCTTCACTCTATAGGACAGCATTTCTCAAAGTGCTCCCCAAACCCTTTCAAGCTGTCTAAAAGGTCAAAAGCATTATCATAGTAACACGAACACATGATTTGCCTTTTTTGGGAAAAAAAAAAAAGCTGTTGACACGTACAATGATGTGAAACAAGGTTGAGTAAAGTCGCTGACACCTTAAGCGGGGATCATGGCACCAAACTGCACTGTTAGTTACTCTACGGCTCGCCACAGGGCCCTTGCAAATGTCATCATCATCACCGTCATCATGATTATTCTCTTTTTTTGGTTGTGTTATGGCACATGATGTCTTAGTTTCCTGACCAGGGACTGAACCGGGCCCCTTGTAGTGGAAGCTTGGAGTCTTAACCACTGGACCAACAGGGAAGTCCCTGGGTCCCTTGCAATTAAAAAACAACAAAAAAGCTTCCTTTACTTACAAATATCCTTACTGAAACAGTAAAATTATCATTTTTATTAAGACTTGACTCTTGATTTTATGACTTTTCTAAATTCTGTCCGATGGAATGGGATATAGCCATCAGGTAATTCTGTTCCATTAAAGTATCGTGGTTATTTCTAGGAAAAGCATTTAGACAATTGTTTGAGTTGCACATGAAACCAGCTGTTTTTCAGGGAACACCATTTTTACTTGAAAGAACAACCACCAGTTTGGGTATTTGGCAGACATTTTCTTGAAAATGAAGGCAATGACTCTGTCACTTCAAGGAAAAAAAAGTGACAGTACTTGTTGCCAATAATAAAATTCAAGCTTCTGGGCAAAGATTAAAATGTTGGAAATTTCACAACGTGGATTTGACAGCTTCCCATTATTAAAAGAACTTGCTGATGAGATCAATGGTAATAATATCAATGATAATATTAATAATGAGATTTTTCATTATAGTATAATGAAACGTGTCAGTGTTTCAAAGATTTGCATATGTCAGTAACCCAGTATTTTTTACAGGATCGATGTATAATGTTACACAATCATAGAGGGATAAAAGATCTACTGAACATGCAAGATAGATCAATGGATTTTAATGTAACAGAGTAAGAAAAGTTCATTGATATGGTTTCAGATTCCATATTACAACCCTTAAGAAATTATCACTCATTGAATTTTCATGTAGTATTAAAGAAGAATATTCGAAATTATTTGAAAGCACTAGTAAAATACTATTAAATCCTTTTCCCATGTACATAGTTGTGTGAGGTTCAATTTTCTTCATAAAATTCAATTGAAACAATATACTGCTACATACTGACTGTGAAACCAAAGATGAGAATCAAGCAGTTTTCTATTTAAACAAGCAAGTAAAAAGATTTGCAAAGCTGTAAAACATTGCCACATTGCTCATTGGTAATTTTTGTTTGGGGAAATTTAGCCATTTTTTTCCTAAAAAAAAAAAGATCTTTTGTAATCGGTTTGCTACTTTTGTTTTTTAATTACCAAAAAGTATTTTAAATATTCTCATTTTTAATTTCTAATATGGTAACTGTTGAGACATATAACCCACATCAACAAAAGCTCTTTGGGGATCTCAGTAAGTTTTAAGACTGCAAAGAGGACCTGCCTGAGGCCAAAAATATTGAGAACATTGCTGCAAACCAAGAGAAGTCACTGGCAGATTGGAACAAGAGGAGAGATTTTGTTAGAAAGATCCTTCTAAAAGCAATGTGGAAGTGGGCTAGAGTGAAACCAGGTTGCAGGTAGGTGCTTCTGTCAGGGAGTCAGAAGTGATACGATGAGAATGGGTGTGGCAATGGGGATGGAAGAGGAAAGGGTTTTTGCAGGAAACATTCCAGAAGTAGAAATAGAATGGATAAGAAAGCTGTGGTACATATACACAATGGAGTACTACTCAGCCATTAAAAGAATACTTTTGAATCAGTTCTAATGAGGTGGATGAAACTGGAGCCTATTATACAGAGTGAAGTAAGCCAGAAAGAAAAACACCAATACAGTATACTAACGCATATATATGGAATTTAGAAAGATGGTAACAATAACTCTGTATACGAGACAGCAAAAGAGACACTGATGTATAGAACAGTCTTTTGGACTCTGTAGGAGAGGGGGAGGGTGGGATGATTTGGGAGAATGGCATTGAAACATGTATAATATCATATATGAAATGAGTGGCCAGTCCAGGTTCGATGCACGATACTGGATGCTTGGGGCTGGTGCACTGGGACGACCCAGAGGGATGGTACGGGGAGGGAGGAGGGAGGAGGGTTCAGGATGGGGAACACGTGTATACCTGTGGCAGATTCATGTTGATATATGGCAAAACCAATACAATATTGTAAAGTTTAAAAATAAAATAAAGTAAATTAAAAAAAAAAAGAAATATCAGGATGTATTGATTATTTGCTCACCCTCACCCCACCACTTCTCCTACCTCAGTGAGCATCACTTTCATCTACATTCCTTTTAGTCTTGGCTGACCGGTCTAATGGGCATCACGTTTCATGTTCTGCAAAATAGGCTCTTGATTTCCCCAAACCCCGACCTGCTTGTCTTACAGATGAGGAAACTGAGGCTCACAGAATTTAAGAACTAGCCAGGATCATGGGTATAAACAGAAACAAGATTCCACTCTAGTTTCAGGTCAGCTTGTTTCTGAAACTCCAGTTAACTCCTTCCCTGACCCCAGCCTGGCTCTCTTCAAGCATAGAGTGGCCTCTGGGATCTGACTGGCTTGCACGATTCTCCTGAACTCATTGAAAGCCCCCTAGGGTCAGGGAACCCGGGCTTCCTGTTGATCTCCCAGGCAGGACTGGAGTCTGAGGACACCAGCTTGGTCCAGAAACGCTGACTGGGGAGTTGGTAAAGGGGGAAGAATTTTTAACGTAGTTCCAAGTGGTGTCCCTTTTTATCCTGACCCTTTCCTATCCCTCCAGCCTGCTTTGGCCAGTGTCAGTCACTGCCAAGTAAGTTAAACCTCATTAGCAGAGAGGCCGGCCAGAGATCCCCAAGTAATTTAACATAATAGCAGAGTCCTTTAAACACCAGACCCTGTGACCTGAACTCTCAAGGGCTGCTTTCCAATCAGGCATCTCAGTGTGGTCTGTAGAGGCTAAATGAAGCTCCCTCCTACATCAGGGAAAAGGGAGACAGGCACAATCAAATCTAAAGACATGCTTATTCAGGGACTATAGTGAAGTGGGGCAGATGTCCAGCAATCCAAGAAACTCACAGCCCACTTGGAAAACGGGACAGACTCATGTGACTGGTGTCCGTCTTCCGCCACCCCCCACGCCGCCCCCTTCCCACTCCTCCGCCTCCCCTCTCTCCTGGCTGCCAGTGCAATGAAATCGCGACGACAGTAATACCCTGAATCACAAGTTCTCGAGGTCCCCACCCATTTCATCACAGGAAATGCAGTATTTTCCGTGAGGTTTCCAAGAACGCGCAGGGGTGCGGACACGTGCCCGAGTCCTGCGAGCGGTGCGCCCTCTAGAGGCGGCCGGCTGACGGCTCCTTCCCACTGTGGACAGAGGTGCTGGGGCTCCACCTCTGTTTAGAGCGTCTGGTAGCCCAGAAAGCACCTTCCAAATGGCATATTTTAAAGTGAGTGGGAGAAGAAAACGTCTTCCCTTTAGTTACTCTGTGTCCCATAGCAAAGCGGCCAGGGTCTCAAACCACTTTCCTTTCAGTTCCCTCTACTTCCTCTGGGGGGCGCGCGCTGCCAGGATTGGTTTGAGGGTGAGCTGTCCACTTGCTTACTGTCTCTTCTCCAGGCCTCTGGGCTGGCCTTGTGATGCTCAGACAGGAAAATCTACAGGTTCCTCTTAAGGGTGGACGGAGATCTGGGAGCAGCCATCTCAACCACGCTGAAAGACCCGAGTTCCTGCATCCAGCATGGGGAGAAAGTACTAGAGAATATTTACTGAACCCTCGGTGTCCACCATCATTCTAAGCAATTTTACATGTTCTTGCCCCTTTGATCCTCGTAGCAACCATATGAGGCAGACACTATTATTATCCCCATTTCACAGTCAGACTTGGGAAGGTTTAGTTACTTGCCCAACAATCTATAGCTACTGATGGCAGTTCAGTTCAGTTCAGTCGCTCAGTCGTGTCCGACTCTGCGACCCCATCAATTGCAGCACACCAGGCCTCCCTGTCCATCACCAACTCCTGGAGTTCACTCAGACTCACATCCATCGAGTCAGTGATGCCATCCAGCCATCTCATCCTCTGTCGTCCCCTTCTCCTCCTGCCCCCAATCCCTCCCAGCATCAGAGTCTTTTCCAGTGAGTCAACTCTTCTGATGAGGTGGCCAGAGTATTGGAGTTTCAGCTTCAGCATCATTCCTTCCAAAGAAATCCCAGGGCTGATCTCCTTCAGAATGGACTGGTTGGATCTCCTTGCAGTCCAAGGGACTCTCAAGAGTCTTCTCCAGCACCACAGTTCAAAAGCATCAATTCTTCAGCACTCAGCTTTCTTCACAGTCCAACTCTCACATCCATATATGACCACTGGAAAAACCATAGCCTTGACTAGACAGACCTTTGTTGGCAAAGTAATGTCTCTGCTTTTCAATATGCTATCTAGGTTGGTCATAACTTTTCTTCCAAGAAGTAAGCGTCTCTTAATTTCAGAGGTGTATTCAAATCCAGGCCAGCTCGCCCTGTAGGCCACACTATGCTGGGTTGTGAGGAGGTGCACTGGCCTGAGACACCCCAGGAGGCTGGTGGGGAGGATGGCTAGCGTGGAAATGATGATGGTGATGGTCAGATTTCTGTGTCAGTGGAAGGCTGTGGTCTCCAGTTAACCAAACACTAGATATTGCTGTGAAGGTATTTTGTACATGTGGTTTGTCTATAATCAGTTTACTTGAGGAAGGGGAGATTACCCTATGTAATCTGAATGGACCTGACTTGATTAATTGAAAAGCTTTAAAAGCAGAACTGAAACTCCCTTAAGAAGAAATTGCGCCTGTGGAAGGTAGTTTCAGCTCACACTTGAGAGTTTCAGCCTTTCTGACAACCTCCCTGCAGATTTGGGACTTGCCTATCAGCTCTCGAGGGCTTCCCAGGTGGCTCAGTGGTAAAGAATCCACCTGCCAATGCAGGAGATCTGTGCTTGATCCCTAAGTTGGGAAGATCCCCTGGAGAAGAAAATGGCAACCCACCCTAGTATTCTTGCCTGGGAAATCCCATGGACAGGAGAACCTGTGCATGGGGTCGCAAAAGAGTCAGATACAACTTAGTGACTAAACAACAGCAACCAGCTCTCACAGTTGCATAAACTGATTTCTTGCAATAAACCTCTTAGTATCTCCTACTGGTAATGTTTTTCCCTTTGAACCCTAACTGATACAATGAATGAAGACCAGGCAGAGGCCTACGAGGGTGGATAATGATGCTCCTCCCTAGGACTTGGTTCAGTGTGAGTCCCCTTCAATGGCTAGCTGCCATACTGGGAGAGCTGGAAAACCCCAAATCGAATGAAATAGAAAAAAATCTAGCTCACATATTGCATGATGAAGAAAGAGACATTTTTGCAGTCCCAAGTGTATGCATGAAGTAGATCCACACCTGTGACACTATTTTAACATCCTAGATCTCCTTCAGGGAGCAACAGAAGAACAGAGACACAGTAACACTAACCAAACTCTCATACTAAGAGTTATAACTACCTTACGGTAAGAGGTTATTGGGTGTCCGATATTGTACTTTGCTTACATTATCTAACTTCATGCTGACAACGACCTTGTGAACCAGGGGTGGTTGCTGTTGTTGTTTAGTCATTCAGTCACATCTGACAGTCTGCTTCCCCATGGACTGTGGTCTGCCAGGCTCCTTTGTCCATAGGATTTTCCCAGGCAAGAAAACTGAAGTGGGTTGCCATTTCCTTCTCCAGAACTAGGGGTGCTTAGGAGCCCCGTATATAAAAGACAAACTGAGACCTGGAAAGATGAAATGATTGCCTCAGTATTCCATGGCTGGTGAATGAGAGTCAAGATTCAAGACCTCGCCTGTTTGCCTCCAAAGCTGCACCTTAACTCCGATGCTATGCTGGTCTCTGGCACGAAGGATTGGAATTCCCCCTTTAGACCCACCGTTTCTCCTTCAAAGCTCCTGGAGACTCACAGGTTTTCTTCAGCTACGACCAGCGGCCTCTTTTCCTCCCGCTTGTCTTCTGTCCTGCGTTCTTTGACCGTCCCCACTGGGATGTGACCAGACTCTGTCAGTGTCTCTGCTCCAAAAGCTGAAGATGCTGTTTGTGTCATCGCCTCCAGACTGGGTTCCTGCCGCTGCTCAACTGGACTCCAACAGTCTTAGCCAGTGATCACCCCCTCCTCATTCTTCTTGACTAGCAGCATTATTCACAATAGCCAAAACGTAAAGGAAACCCAGACGTCCATCAGCTGATGAGTGGATGAAGAAAAATGTGACCTATTCACATTGTTGTTGCTAAGTCGCTTCAGTCGTGTCCGACTCTGTGCGACCCCATAGACGGCAGCCCACCAGGCTCCTGCATCCATGGGATTCTCCAGGCAAGAGTACTGGAGTGGGTTGCCATTGCCTTCTCCAATGCATTAAAGTGAAAAGTGAAAGTGAAGTCGCTCAGTCGTGTCCGACTCTTAGCGACCCCACGGACTGCACCCTACCAGGCTCCTGCGTCCATGGGATTCTCCAGGCAAGAGTACTGGAGTGGGGTGCCATTGCCTTCTCCTATTCACATTATTCAACCATAAAAAGGCATGAAGGACAGATACATGCTACAACACGGATGAATCTCAAAAACATGGTGCTCAGTGAAGGAAGTCAGACCCAAAGTGTCACATATCATATGATTCCGCTTGTATGAAATATCCAGAATATATACATCAATAGAGAAAGAATGTAGACTAATGATTGCTAGATACTAGCAGGAGGAGGATATGGGGCGTGATTGCTTCATGGTTACAAGGTGTCCTTCGAGGGTGATAAAAATGCTCTGGAACCAGAGACGATGGTTGCACAATTGTGATCGTACTGAATGCCACTCAACTGTACATTTTAAAAATGACTAATTTTATGTTGTGTGATTTTGCCTCGGTAAAATTACATGCACATAGAACTAAATCAGCAATGCTAGTGTATATCCAGTTATATCACCATGTCATCTGACTTTCTTTTGTCTTCATGTCAGCCATCCTTACAAGATCCTGAGCTGGGGCTGGCCTGGCAGCATTGCCCTGGTCAGCCTGATGTTCCCCTGCCCTCTAGTCCCCATTGTGTCAAGTGGGGAAAACTGTCCCTTCAGGGGACCCCTCCCATCTGGTGCCTGCCAAGGGTATCAGAGTAGCTATTAGCCTGGGCTCTTTGCTACAAGTGGTAGAAACACACTCTGGCTGATTAGGCAGAAAAGGAACTGATTAAAAGGGTATGAACTCATAGAATTGGTTGAGGAGCGGGCAGACCTGACTTGAGGCTAAGTTTCCTGGATTGATGCCCCCAAAATATCCACTGCTGCAGCTTCTCAAGAACATTTCTGCACCAAGATTTCACCCTAAAGCTGAGCGTCTGGAGCCACTCACCACTCAGAGCATCCTTCCTTTGCCTCATCTCCCCAGGTGAATCTGATTGGTAGAAACAGGTCACATGCTGGTACCTTAGCTGCAAGGAAGGCTGGGAAATTAACATTTCTGTCTTTTGCCATGGGGGTGAGGGGGCTCATAAGGTTGGAAATTTCTCAGATATTGCAAGGTGTTGAAAATGTGGCAGAAAACGTGACAAACAGCAGACACAATGTTTATAATTCCTGAGCTGTTTGAAGGATTATGTGGCAGCCATAGCTCATTTGACATCATCTTGAGGCAGCTGCAAGCTGCAAGCTGAGTCTTCTGCAAGCTGAGACCCAGCCTAGTGCATTCTGGTTCTTGACTGTCCAAAAACTTTACACCTTCCCCTTCACCTCCCATGAAGGGCGGTCTCATGGGGCTGTCAGTTATAAAGACCACTCACATCACTGACCCCTAGTTATGGGGTAGGTAAATAACTCAGACTGAATCAGCCATTGTATCCCATTTCCTAACAAGAGTGGTTGGTCCAAGGGGGCCCATAATCAAAATCCCTAGGACTGATACGATGATGCATGTATGGGTGGAGAAGCTCTCTTTTGCCCTGGACTTGTTAATCTGGGAGAAATTTATTTATTGCAGCTGGTGGCTATCTTCCCTGGCCATGAAAAAACTATTCGCAATAGGAGAAAATTAGTTCAGCCTAGAGTGAAGCAGAGATGAGAGATGATGAGACAGCCAGGAAAATATGGTTTCATCTCCTGGATCCAGCTAAGCCTGAAGTCATTCCATATCTGTTTTTTAATTAAATGAGCCCATAAGTCCCTTTATACAGCTTAAGCTACTTGGAGTTGGATTTCTGTCATAACTGAGTATGTAATAAACCATCTAATCCCTAGTGGGAAATTTACTATGAAGCACTTTTCTGTCCATTATATTATTTGATTATGGATTTTAGAGTAAGGAGGAGAGAGTTTTAATAATAAAAAATAATATTATTATCATCTCAATTTTACATAGAGGAAAATGTGAGCTCAGAGAGGTTAAGGGACCTTGGGGTCACAGAGCTAATTGTGGTCTGACTTGAATTTGAACTTGGTTCTTTCTGCCTTAGTGTTCAGCACTTGTCTTAGAATGTCTAGAGTCAAATTTTGTTTTTAGAACTGATTCTATTCCTCACAGTTTTCTCTAATCCTTGGTGCACTCGGGCCTTTCAAAGTCAGATCTTAGCTCCTGATAACGTGAAAAACTGAAAGAATTTATGGAGTTATTCTTCTTGGGGTGTTTTTATTTTCAAAATGTGTAAAGGCCAAGATATAAAGCTTCAAAGGAGAAATTTCAGTCATTGATTGTGTGTGAACAAGAGGGACTCAGAGCCTCCAGAAACTCATTCCCCATATTAATAATTATGGGACATCCTGGCCTTTTCCTTAGGCCTTTTCCTAGATATAAATTTTTTTTTTCCTGGCAAACCTAAGACTTTCTAGACAATAGGAAGACACAGTGTCAACATGTCTTTGTAGCCTGATATAATTCATGGGACCCTACCAAACCAGGTCATCACCTGGAGGTTAGTTAGTTAATTGGGAAGGAAAGGTGATAGAGAAGGATTATGGGAATTAATATTCATTGAGCTCATGCCAAGGATGGCAAACAGAGTTCATTTCCACCGTCAACTTCACTCATGCATTAACAAGAATGCCAAAGCAGCCTCCAGGCTCAATTAGTAATGTCTGCCCTGGTGGGCTGCAGTCCATGGGGTCGCTGAGAGTCCGGCACGACTGAGCAACTTCACTTTCACTTTTCACATTCATGCATTGGAGAAGGAAATGGCAACCTACTCCAGTGTTCTTGCCTGGAGACTCCCAGGGACAGAGGAGCCTAGTGCGCTGCCGTCTATGGGGCCGCACAGAGTCGGACACGACTGAAGTGACTTAGCAGCAGCAGCAGCAGCCCTGGGTGCAGAAAAGGACCTGGTAGCCTGGCTGCCAGTAATGTACCCTTTCTGGCTATAAGCCAGGCTCTTTACCTCATTAACCCCACGTTCTCACAACAGCCTCTGAGGTGGGAGTTACTTATTTTCCAGAGGAGGGAAATTTGAGGTTTTAGAGAGGTTGTTACTTACCCCTTGGGAAAGCTGTTAAGTGGGTGAGTCATTAAGAGCTCACAAATAAACAACACACCACCCCAACACACACAGCAACATTAGGTATCCTTTACTGTGTGTTTTCTACATGCAAGACCCTGCAATAAGCCTGTTGTGTGTATTATCTCAGCTCGTGTCCCAAAAGGTTGATGGGGTAATTGCTGTTTGACAGATGAGGACACCAGAAAACTGAGCATCCAAGTGTCATGTCTGACGTCACTGGCTCGTTGGAAGCAGAGCAGAGGTGGATGCTGGGTGTGCCCGAGGCTCAGTTGTGCCACACTGGGTGATTTACATCATGAGTTGGGGTTTGGCTGGGGAGGGATTTCTGAGAAAGTGATGGACTACAGTACAACAATCGTGGCAAAAGCTTGCTCAAGTCACCTCTGGAGAGGTTTTCTAATAAATCCTACTGCAGGGACGGTTTCTGCACATCAGGCTTGTTCAGAACCCATCCCTTGTGGCCAGCCACCCCTTTAGGTTTTTCGAGCACCCGACTCCCCACCATGGTGCCCTCTGCTCTGCCTGCCCCAGCCTTTCCCTATCTGGGTGAGTCAGAGGCCTCTAGAACTTTCTGCATGAGGAGCGTGCCTTGGGAAATATCTTCCAGCATTTTGTATTCAAAACATGCAGCAGCTTGGTACTGTGGCAGGAACGTGGCCACTGCTCCTGGCTGAGTGACCTTGAGCCAACGGAGGTCTCCTCATCTAGAAAGCAAGAAGGATGGCTGACATGACACACAAGTGACTGGGTTTCTCTAAACTATGTGAAAGGCCCGAGTACACGGACCCTCTCTGTGGGCACACTCAGACCCTGTTCATCCTTGTTCTCGCTCCTTCTCCCCTCCCCCAACACATGCTAATTTTTCCAACATCTTATTAAGAACATTTTCAAATGAACATCAGAATTAAATCCATTTTACACTGAGCACTCATAGACCCACCCACCGGATTCCACCTGGTTCTCTTTAGTTCGTTTCCCTGGCAACCACAGAGGCAGAAAGCCCCCCAGATGCACCTTCCTGAGCGCAGGGAGGGATTCAGAACCCCTTCTTCCCCCAGAGTTCATATGTCTCACACATCCCCCTTGCTCCTAACTCCTTTCTCTGATGGTAGCATCTCTGTCTGCTAAGTTGCTTCAGTCGTGTCTGACACTTTGTGACCCCGTATAGCCTGCCAGGTTCCTCTGTCCATGGGATTCTCCAGGCAAGAATACTGGAGTGGGTTGCCATTTCCTTCTTCAGGGGATCTTTCCGACCTAGGGATTGAACCTGAGTCTCTTACGTCTCCTGCATTGGCAGATGGGTTCTTAATCACCACCAAGCTTCTCTCTGGCCCTACACATGACCATGACCAGCAGCAGTGACTTTGGATGAGACCCTGGGGGCCCTTCTTGCCGGACTTCAGATGGAAGGGCTTGCCAGGTGGGAGGTGGGGTGGGGCACCTATTTCTTAAGAGGTTACTTTGCACGGGGCACCTTCACTATGCTTTTATTTGTATAACGTTTCTCCCCCAGAGATGCAGAAGTAATACATAATTGATGTAGAAACTTTGGGAAATTCCACAAAAGTCTAATAAAAACATGAAAACCGTCCATGAGCACCATCCACAGACAGCAGTACTAGCGGGTCCCTTATTGAGGGCCTACTGCGTATTGGGCATTGAGTGAGTTACGTGTATTTCCTCAGCAACCATGTTCAGTAGGTGCTGTGGTTGCTTAGTCACTAAGTCGTGTCTGACTCTTTCGTGACCCCATGGACTGTAGCCCACCAGGCTCCTTCTGTCCATGGGATTTCCCAGGTAAAAATACTGGAGTGAGTAGCATTTCCCTTCTTTATTTCTATTCATATATTAATGCTCAAAGTCACTCTCTGAAAATAGACAGTGTTATTTATGTTTACATGTGAGAAAATGAAAGGCTACAGAATTAAAGATGGAAGGTAGAAGTTCAGAGAGGGAAATGACTTTCCCAAGGCCGTGGTAAGTGGTGTGATGGGATTCAAACATTGGACTAAAGCTGGTAATCCCCACCCTTGCACCCCTGCCTCCCACACCCAGGTGTGGGGTGCAGCCTGCAGGTGGTTGAGGAATGCAACCTCAAATTATTTTATTCAAACCTCCCTATATTAGATCACATTTAATTGCCAGCTGAAGCCTGACTGCTTGCTTTCTCCCTCTCTCTGGAAGCGGGGGCTGCTTTGCTTGAAGTCTGTCTATCCAGGGAGGACACTTGCATGTGTGCCGGAGATGGGGAGTGGGTCATTTCCCAGCAGAAAGAAAGACGACTGCAAAAACTAAATGAAGGAAAGTATCTATAAATTTTAACACTGTAGGAGTGCAATAAATGATATCTAATCAACCTTATCATCATCATCATCACTGTGACAATAACTGCTGCTGCTGCTAAGTTGCTTCAGTAGTGTCCGACTCTGTGCGACCCCATAGACAGCAACCCACCAGGCTCCCCCGTCCCTGGGATTCTCCAGGCAAGAACACTGGATTGGGTTGCCATTTCCTTATCCAATGCATGAAAGGAAAAGTGAAAGTGAAGTCGCTCAGTCGTGTCTGAATCTTAGCGACTCCATGGACTGCAGCCTACCAGGCTCCTCCGTCCATGGGATTTTCCAGGCAAGAGTACTGGAGTGGGTTGCCAAACTAGTCAAAACTGTGTCCCCGAGGGTGTCTTTATAAATTTTGCCACAAGGTGGCAGGTTGCTACCAGACTGCATATTTGCCACAAGATAGAGTGAAAGTGAAATCGCTCAGTGGCCTCCAACTCTTAGCGACCCCATGGACTGCAGCCTACCAGGCTTCTCCGTCCATGGGATTTTCCAGGAAAGAGTGCTGGAGTGGGGTGCCATTGTCTTCTCCAACTAATTCACTAGTTTGGTATGCAATAAAATAACAGGCTTTGAATAAATTAAACTGGCTAGTAACAGCTAATCAGTTTTCTTCAGTGATTACTGTTCTTCTACATAGGCAGGCTAATTAATTCACGGACGGTCTTTCTGGTCTATCTTCAACTATTCTTATACTATATAATCTATCAGGGACATCTTTTTACAGAAAAATGAAGAGAACACAGGTAGCTTTACGTAAGTTGAGTTTGTTAAATCTATTTATTATGACAGGGGATTTCTGACACAAAAATTGCTCACTGCACACTGAACCCCAGAGAAGTGATGAAACAAGATAGCTGATGTTAGGAGGTATATGGGAGTGGGGTAGGGTGAGAAGTCATGGATAAATTAAAAACTGGCAAGTATCCGCTGAAGCAGAGCCACTTTTTAGGGGGCATAAGAAAAACTAAGTCACCATTTTGGTCTCTTTAGAGAAATCCATTTGTTGTTAAGAACTTAAGACCATTTACTACCATTCATGCTGCAAAATGCAGTAGTCACACTAGTTCCAAAAGGATCCTAAAAACTGCAGTGCAAAAGAAATCTAAGAAAATAAATAATTACAAAACCATCAACATTTTTCAAAGAAATGTGCTCAAAACAGTGACTTTTACAAAAAATGTGAATTTGTTTTAAATGAAAAAAGAACAAAATAGGCTTCAGCAATACATGAACCGTGAACTTTCAGATGTTCAAGCTGGTTTTAGAAAAGGCAGAGGAACCAGAGATCAAATTGCCAACATCCGCTGGATCATCAAAAAAGCAAGAGAGTTCCAGAAAAACATCTATTTCTGCTTTATTGACTATGCCAAAGCCTTTGACTGTGTGGATCACAATAAACTGTGG
>NW_011495019.1:910790-910973 GCF_000754665.1 Bison bison bison
CCACTTGACCTGCCTCTTGAGAAATCTGTATGCAGGTCAGGAAGCAACAGTTAGAACTGGACATGGAACAGCAGACTGGTTCAAAATAGGAAAAGGAGTACGTCAAGGCTGTATATTGTCACCCTGCTTATTTAACTTATATGCAGAGTACATCATAAGAAACGCTGGGCTGGAGGAAGCACA
>NW_011495019.1:911763-922818 GCF_000754665.1 Bison bison bison
AGTTGACTCATTGGAAAAGACCCTGATGCTGGGAGGGATTGGGGGCAGGAGGAGAAGGGGACGACAGAGGATGAGATAGCTGGATGGCATCACTGACTTGATGGACGTGAGTCTGGGTGAACTCCAGGAGTTGGTGATGGACAGGGAGGCCTGGCGTGCTGCGATTCATGGGGTCGCAAAGAGTCGGACATGACTGATCGACTGAACTGACCTGAACTGAAGCATATGTGCATAACAATCTCTATGGGTCATCTGGGAAAGGCTGGAGGGGGGCATATAAAAAATAACCCCACAATTATTATGTTGGGATTTAGCTCTTACTTCTCTTGGCCTGACTGGCTCCTGCTGGCCCCACTTCATGTAGTTTTGAAAGCTTTCTCATGCCTCCCTGCCTTTGCTTAAGCTTTTCCTGTGCTTCCATTCTACTCTTGTCAGATCTGACATCATTCTGGAAGCCTTTCCTGACCCCTCCACCTAGACCCCAGGTAGCAGATCCCAGGTAGCATAGCCTCTGTCATCCATGCTCTCCACTATCACAGCCTTTGATTCCACCCCCTGTAGACTCCGATCTCCAGTAGGACTTGGGGGACTGATGGTCATTCTATAAATATTTATTGTTCTCCCTCTCTGCACGAGGAATTAGGTGCCAGAGATCTGCTGGTGTTTTCTTTGAAGAAAACAAACCAGGTCTGAAAAAGAGAGACTGCCAAGGGAAATCATTAGCGTTTGAAAATCAGAAGGACTCTGTTCCTCTTTTCACTTCTTTATAGATGCAATATATAAGACATATTAAATAACAAAATTATAGGTCCTAAATATTTTTTTCTGTGTAATTAAAAAATTTTTTTGCATTGTAGGTAAAACGTGCATAAGATTTACCATTTTCACCATTTTAAGTGTACAGTTCAGTAGCACTAAGCACATTCACTTTGTTGTGCAACCATCACTGCCATCCATCTCCAGAACTTGATTTCAACATCCCAAACTCGAACTCTGTACCCATTAAACAGTAACTCCCCATTCATCCCCCCGCCCCCCAGTCCTTGGTAACCACTATTCCACCTTCTGATGTGTACTTTATGACTATTCCACATACCTCATATAAATGGAATCATGCAATAAATATTGTATATATTCCATATAAGTGGAATAATAACATAAATATTACATATGTGTCTTCTCATGTCTGGCTTATTTTGCTTAGCATGATGCCCTGGAAGGTCGTCCATGTTGTGACTGTCTCGAGATTGTATTTCTTTCTGAAGCTGAGAGTGCTTCATTGTTTGTATATGCTACATTTCATGTATTATATCATCAGTTGATGGATATTAGGTTGTCTCCACTTTTTGGCTATATGAATAATGGTGCCATATACATTCATGTACAAATTTTTGTGTTCAGATGTATGTTTTCATTTTTCTTGGGTTTATCCCTAGGAGTGGATCTGGTTAGTTGTTTGGTAACATATGTTTTGCTTTTTGAACAACTGCCAAACTTCTTTCTGTAACAGCTGTATCATTTTTCTTTCCCACCAGCAATGTAAGAGAATTCCAATTTCTCCACATCCTCACCAACATTCGTTATTGTTCATTTGTTCCCCAGTGGGTGTGAAGTATTATCTCATTGTGGTTTTGATTTGTGTATAGGAACTAAAAAGCCTCTTGATGAAAGTGAAAGTGGAGAGTGAAAAAGTTGGCTTAAAGCTCAACATTCAGAAAACGAAGATCATGGCATCTGGTCCCATCACTTCATGGGAAATAGATGGGGAAACAGTGGAAACAGTGTCAGACTTTATTTTGGGGGGCTCCCAAATCACTGCAGATGGTGACTGCAGCCATGAAATTAAAAGACGCTTACTCCTTGGAAGGAAAGGTATGACCAACCTAGATAGCATATTCAAAAGCAGAGACATTACTTTGCCAACAAAGGTCCGTCTAGTCAAGGCTATGGTTTTTCCTGTGGTCATGTATGGATGTGAGAGTTGGACTATGAAGAAGGCTGAGCGCCGAAGAACTGATGCTTTTGAACTGTGGTGTTGGAGAAGACTCTTGAGAGTCCCTTGGACTGTAAGGAGATCCAACCGGTCCATTCTGAAGGAGATCAGCCCTGGGATTTATTTGGAAGGAATGATGCTAAAGCTGAAACTCCAATACTCTGGCCACCTCATGCGAAGAGTTGACTCATTGGAAAAGACTCTGATGCTGGGAGGGATTGGGGGCAAGAGGAGAAGGGGACGACAGAGGATGAGATGGCTGGATGGCATCACTGACTCGATGGACATGAGTTTGAGTGAACTCCGGGAGTTGGTGATGGACAGGGAGGCCTGGTGTGCTGTGATTCATGGGGTTGCAGAGTCGGACACGACTGAGCGACTGATCTGATCTGATCTGATCTGAAAGACTAATGATGCTGAGCATCTTCTCATATGCTTGTTGGCCATTATCTCGATTAACATTTAATTTTCTTGTTGATTTTTTTTTTTTTTTGGTTTGCTACATTTTCAAAGCCTTTTTTTTTTTTTTAGCAGTTCTTCTGAGGATTATATTTAACATCTCAAAAACAATCTAGTTCAGATTAGTACTAACTTAATTTTAATCATACACAAAAACTTCACTTCAGTGTAGATCTGTTCTCTCTCTCCACCCTTGTGGCATTGTTGTCATACAAATGACATCTTTATGCATTTTAAGTCAGTCTATAAACATAGCTTTATAATTATTGCTTTTTGCATTTGTCTTTTAAGTCAGTTAGAAGAAAATTGTTACAGATGAAAGAGTACGTATGCTGTCTTTCATATTCACCTACAGTTGCTCGTACTGGTGCTCTTAATCTCTCCTGCCTGCTCCAGTCTATTGTTGAGCTCCTCTTGTGAAACTATTTCAGTGATTATGCTTTTTAGCTCCATAATTCCTATTTGTTTCTTTTAAAAATATAATTTCTATTTCTTTAGTTGATTTTATTCTCTTAATTTCCCATACTGAATTTTTAATTAAAATTTTAGTTATAATTTTTTAAATTTGTTATACAATGTAAAAAAAATTGTTGTTGTTCAGTCACTCAGTTGCGTCCAACTGTTTATAACCCCATGGACTGCAGCACACCAAGCTTCCCCTGTCCCTCACTGTCTCCTGGAATTTGCTTAATTGAGCTCATGTCCATTGAGTTGATGATGCCATCCAACCATCTCATCCTCTGTCACCCCTTTTTCCTCCTGCCCTCAATCCATCCCAGCATCTCTCTTTAAAAGATTATACTCCATTTACAGTTATTGCAAAATATTGGCTACATTCCCCCTGTTGTTCAATACTTCTTTGTAACCTATCTTACATGCAAAAGTTTAGTTGATATTCTTTATTTCGTGAGACACCTTTCTCCTACTTTATCTTTGGACATGGTTTTCTTTAGTTCTTTGAATACATTTATAATATAATAATAGCTGATTTAAAACTGACAGATAGCTCTAACATCTGGGCTTCCTCGGGGATGGTTTCTATTAATGGTCTCTTCCTGGGTATGGTTTCAGTTCAGTTCAGTTCAGTCGCTCAGTCGTGTCCAACTCTTTGTGACCCCATGAACCGCAGCACTCCAGGCCTCCCTGTCCATCACCAACTCCCGGAGTCCACGCAAACCCATGTCCATTGAGTCGGTGATGCCATCCAACCAGCTCATCCTCTGTCGTCCCCTTCTCCTCCTGCCCTCAACCTTTCCCAGGATCAGGGTCTTTTCCAATGAGTCAGCTCTTTGTATCAGGTGGCCAAAGTATTGGAATTTCAGCTTCAACATCAGTCCTTCCAATGAATACCCAGGACTGATCTCCTTTAGGATGGACTGGTTGGATCTCCTTGCAGTCCAAGGGACTCTCAAGAGTCTCCTCCAACACCACAGTTCAAAAGCATCAATTCTTCGATGCTCAACTTTCTTTAGAGTCCAACTCTCACATCCATACATGACCACTGGAAAAACCGTAGCCTTGACTAGACAGACCTTTGTTGACAAAGTAATGTCTCTGCTTTTTAATATGCTGTCTAGATTGGTCATAACTTTCCTTCCAAGGAGGAAGCGTCTTTAATTTCATGGCTGCAATCACCATCTGCAGTGGTTTTGGAGCCCCCCAAAACAAAGTCTGACACTGTTTCCACTGTTTCCCCATATATTTCCCATGAAGTGATGGGACCAGATGCCATGATCTTCGTTTTCTGAATGTTGAGCTTTAAGCCAACTTTTTCACTGTCCTCTTTCACTTTCACCAAGAGGCTCTTTAGTTCTTCACTTTGTGCCATAAGGGTGGTGTCATCTGCCTATCTGATGTTATTGATTATTTTGGTTATTGATATTTCTCCCAGCAATCTTGATTCCAGCTTGTGCTTCTTCCAGCCCAGCGTTTCTCATGATGTACTCTGCATATAAGTTAAATAAGCAGGTATGGTTTATATATTCCCATTTGTTGTTTTGTTTGCAAGTCTCACAACGTTTTTGTTGAAAACCATACATTTAATATAATGTAGCAACTGTAGAAGTCTGATACTCTCTCCCTCCCTAGAATCTATTGTTACTATTTTGGTTGTCACTGTATTTGTTGCAGATGCCCTTGTTTGTTTAGTGACTTTCCTGGACTAATTCTATATAGTCTGTGTTCTGTGTTATGTGCATCCACGGACCTTCTGCTGGGTAATTAATCTAGTAGTTGAAGTGCTCAGCTAATGATTAGAGATTCCCTTGAAATACT
This sequence comes from Bison bison bison, assembly GCF_000754665.1. Classification (NCBI taxonomy): domain Eukaryota; kingdom Metazoa; phylum Chordata; class Mammalia; order Artiodactyla; family Bovidae; genus Bison; species Bison bison. Next base: position 916,490 of record NW_011495019.1, read on the forward strand.
TTAACCAATAAGCCTCATATCCTCTGTTGAAGGGCTGTCTGCTCTGTATGTTGGGCATGTCTTCAGTGCTCCATCCAGCAAGAGGTTTACAACTTTGCCTTGGCATCCACTTCCTGGTAGGTCAGCCAGAGGTGAAATATGAGTGTCTTCTCAGGTCTTTTTGAGTATATGTATTTCTGTACATGCCTGTGGCCCTCTGGATTCCAGGGTCATGTCAGAGCTTTTTGAAGCCCCTGTGAACATTGTATCCCCAAAGGAAATGGCAACCCACTCCAAAATTCTTGCCTGGAAAATTCTACAGACAGAGGAGTCTGGCAGGCTATATAGTCCACTGTGTCGCAAAGAGTTGGACATGGCTGAGTGTGCACGCACACACACAGTCTTTCTTTTAGGTTTTTCAAACACTCTCTCCTTTACCCCAACTGCAACTGGCACCTCAGAGAGTTGTGATATTAAACAATTGCCACTGATTGTTCCAACAACAATCTCTCCCTTCCCCCCCCAAAGAAAAACAATCTCCCAAGACACAGGGTTTTTCTCAGTGAGCTCTGAGTCAAATCAATAAAGATAAACTAAATAGGGATTTTCCTGGGAGCTGCCAAACAAGTAGAGTGACAATCTTCTCAGTAGCTCCAAACCCATGCTGCCCCCCCTTCCTCTCGTTGTGACTATTAATTAGGCTGCTGATTTTCACAGCTATCCTGGTTACAAGCTGCTAGTTTTCAAGGCTATCATGGAGCTGAGGGAAGTAGATAGAAACAGGACAAGTTAAAACAGCACAAAGTTCATTGTTCTTATTGAGATTCAACTGTTTTTCTTGACTAAACACTCATCAGATTGTTACAAGCCTTTGATTAATTTCCAGAATTCTAAAAAGTTGATGTTTTGCCAGTGTTTTCACTGCATTTATATTCAGAGGTCCTTATTCTGCTATTCTGAAAGTGATCCTCAGGCTATACATTTAAAATACATTAAACCAATTAGCTGCCATTAAGCTAATTTCCTAAGAGCAGTACTTGAGAAAATAGGGAATATCCAGTCTATACTGGCTTGAAGGCAGGAACTCTATTTTATTATCTGTGTATATTAATACAGAGGCCTGAAACAGTGGCTGATGCAGAGTAAGTAATTATTAACAATTTAAATGAATAATTACAAATGTCTTATTTGAATTGTGATTTTAAATTTACAAAGTGCTTTCTTACAATCTTTTCTAATATAGTGCAATTTAATTCACCTATGTTTCTTGTTCATTAACTACATACCAGTCAGTGTATCAAGTATCAAGAACAGAAAGATAAGTAAGACAAAGTCTTGCCCTATAAGGTATTTTCAGGCTAGTTGAAGACTCAAGATGCAAACACATATAACAAAACAAATGATATGGAATGTAAATTCCGTGGGGCTTCCCTGGTGGCTCATTGGTTAAGAATTCACCTGCAATTCAGGAGACATGGGTTTGATCTCTGGGTCAGGAAGATCCCCTGGAGAAGGAAATGGAAACCAACTCCAGTATTCTTGCCCGGGAAATCGTATGGATAGAGGAGCCTGGTGGGCTACAGTCCATGAAGTTGCAAAAGAGTCAAACACAACTTAGCAACCTAACAAGTTCCATGAGAGTGGGTATCATATCTGTCTTGTACTTACTACATTGTGTTTTCAGAGCATAGAAGAGTATCTGATATCGTGAAGATGTTTTTAAAGAGAAAAAGTGAGTTGCCTATAAAGAAACATGTTTCGATAGGGTCAGAAATTGAGTCAGCACCACTAAATGCTCAAGGACCATGGAACGATCCCTTCGAAGTTCTGCAGGAAAAGTATTTGGAACTTAAAAGCCTCTGCCTAGCCAAAAATCGTTTATAAGAGAGGGGGAAATAAAGACATTTATAAACATTCCAGAGCCTAGATCCAGAGTCACTTTCAATCAAAAGGAAAAGTGGATCTAAGAGGGAGGTTTGCAGTGCAGAAAGCAGGCAGCTAAGACCTCACCACTCCTGGGACTCTGCTCAATTCCTCTCTCTGTGTGCTGCTGACCCCTGCTGGTCCCCAGGGGTCTTGTCTCCCTCTGAATTCTTTTGAATTTCCCATCTCACCAACCTGACATTTGATCATGAGCTACCTTGAGAGATGGCTTACAAGGCCACAGCAAACCTTCCCCTCTTGCTCTGCAGGTTCACTATTCATGTGTTTGCTTGGCCTTCCTGCCTGGATTACAAACTTTCATTAATAAGAACCGTATTTTGTACATAATCAATAAATAGTCACCAAACTTTAACAAAATCAATCTCTCTCATTTCACACAGTATTGTGATTCCCTTTGTTCCCCAGCCTCTTTTTTCCTATCTAAACTGCTCTAAACACCTTCTCAAAACACCATCTGCTGTCTTTTCCTCTCTCTTTCCCTTTCCAGCTCCATTTTTCTTTCTCCTACCCCTCAGTCCTTTCTTCTGCACACTGGTCTCTGTGATTTCCCAGGTATTATGCAGTCATTTTCCTGATCAGTGTTAATTAAAGCCAAGAGCCAAGGAGATAGAAGGCTAATCAGGAGGCCGCCATGTGCCAAGCAGTGTTCTAAGCTCTTTGGGTGGGTTAATGAATTCCTGTCTCGCAGCCATCCTATGGGATAAGAACCGTTATTCATCCCATTTTTCAGATGGGGAAACCAAAGCAGAGAGAGGTGAAGTAACTTGCTTGAAAACTCACAGAAGTTCATACATGGAACTGGGATTCTGAATCAGGCAGTCTTGCTTGCTTTCAACCATAATAAATTTCAGAGGCATTGTACGTCTCACCTCTCGTCAACAAGTAAAAGCCCAGAGAATTTAAAAACAAAGGGGATAGGGACTTCCCTGATGGTCCAGCGGCTGACTCTGTGCTCCCAATGCAGGGGACCCGGGTTCAATCCCTGGTCAGGGAACTAGATCCCACATACTCCAACTAAAGATCCCTTGGGCCACAACTAAGACCCGGAACAGCCAAATAAGTATGTAAATAAATGCTTAAAAAACAAAAACAAGGGGGATATATTCAGGGGTCAAGAAGTGAACAAGAGAACGGAACTGGAGAATTAGAATTGGTGCTAATGGGTGACAGCAAGTGAGAATTAGTTAGAAGATGGGATATATAACAGAGCGGTAATATGTGACATGTGACAGGTATACAGTTGTAGAGTTTGTAAAGCATATGCTCATTTCATTGATCGTAATAATAATACTCGGAGAAAGGATTTGAGGGGATCATCGTTCTTGACATTTTACAGATAAAAGTCTGATGCTCAGAGAGGTTAAGTGACTCCTTCAAGGTCACACAGCCAAGAAATGGCAAAGCAGGCACTTGGACACTACAGATTCCCGACTCCAGGCATGGATAACTGGAGCATAAGGTGCTGAGTAGAGGTATAGAATGCCAGTAAGGGCTCATGCAATATTTAACTGATTCTCTGCAGTTACAAAACATGCTGCTTCCATTAATACACCTACTGTTTGTCTTCTTTGGGCGGGGGGAAATAGTATTTTTGGTTAGGGTTCCACAGAGCAAGGATTTCCGTCTCTGCTCGTTCAAGCTGAATCGCTCCTACCTAGGTGGCTGTCCACCCCTCTCCAAATAATCTGAGTTTGGAACAGATATTGGACAGAAGGCAGAGAAGAAAAGGGAGCCAGAAACCAGAAGACAGTCTTTGGAGAACTATTTCCATGATGCAGGAGTAACTTCCACTCCCATCTCATCAGATAGTTTTAAGATGCTCCATATCTTTTTCCATTTACTTGGAGGTTTGGGTAGGTGGGGGCTTCCCTGATAGCTCAGTTGGTAAAGAGTCCACCTGCAATGCAAGAGACCCTGGTTTGATTCCTGGGTTGGTGGGAAGGGAGGAGGGAGCCGACGTGGTGAGACTGAGGCAAGGGCCTACCTTGACATTTAAACATACTACGGGAGGCTTGTGTTTGCACAGAGAAGCTGCTACAAAAAAAAGTCATGACCTGCACTCCCCCTGAAGCCTGAAAGCCTGCACCCAGAGCTTACCTTGGCCCTTTGTTTCCTCTTGGCCATGGGACAGGGTCCTGTAAAGGATGAAGGCTGGGAGGCCAGGCCCCAGTGCTGCCTGAGCCAGGCTGCCCGGGCTAAGCAGCCCTGGTCCCATGTCCCTTCTGACCACACGGGAAGGCATTTTGTGAGTGTCTGTGCTTGCCTGGCCCTGGGGAGGTGGAGATATATAACACCTGGTCTTCATCCTTGCCGACCTTGCCATTGACCAGGGAGGCACGTGTGCATCTCATGGTTCTTATTTGGCCTCATGCTTGAAGCAGTGGCTCACAGGGGCCTGTGGGGCACAAGGAAATGAGGCTGGGCTACCCCACAGGACAGACTTCTGCTGTCTTTGGGTCTGGAATTCTGGCGAGCCAGCTTCCTAGTGATGTGACCCAGAGAAAAGCATCTGACTTCCTCAGTCTGGGCTGCCCCTGCTCTGAAATAGAAAACGTAATAATACTCATCCTGCAAATGGTTGAAAGAAGAAGCAGCACCGTAAGGATGGGGGTTGGGGGGCTACTCACTACCCAGAGCAGAAAGGGGGACTGGGAGCGTGGGGAGAGAAGGGTTAAGCCAACAAAAGCGCCCCTCCTCTTAGTGGCTGGGAGCCAAGGAAAGGTTTGGAAAGGAGGGGAGGTGTGTTGGGCCCGGAGGGCAGGGGATCAGGGTCAGGGGCCCTCGTGTGTTGCCAACTGTGGACCCATCTCTGGGTCCACAATGCCTTCCCACCTCTGCCCAGGCAAGTAGCTTCCTGCCAGGTTGGGAAATTGCTTTGGCCTGGAATTTTTCTGCTGGGGTGGCGTGGGGTGGGGAATGCTTTTGGAGATGGGTTCAGAACCTCCAGTTACCGGCATTCCTGAGACAGATCCAGAGAGGGCGGGACAAGGGTTGCACAGTCTCTGGAGGGAGTGGAGGAGGAGACCAGGGAAGCGAGGAGGAGATGGCTGTGCCAGACACGCCTTCCCAGCTCCGGAGCCATCCCCGGGGCCCTGTTCTGTGGCCACCATCTCTCCTTTCTCCCATGCCGCTGGTGAGGGCAACGCTAAGGTACATAACAGGCACCCTGAATCCTGGAACGCCAGGGTTGGGAGAGCTTCTGAACAGCCCACTCATCTTACAGGTGAGGAAGAGAGAAAGGACCACATGAGGTCAGGCTCTCCTCCACCCTTGAGGGTCCCCACCGAGAACAGATCTCATTAGCAAGCTGACTGGAGGTCCCAAGTGCTCCCTGGAACCTGACATGTCTCTCTGGGGAGTGTGCTAGACTTATAACAGCACCGACGCTTAGGATAGTGTATATTATCTTCTCTATTTTCCTGATGAAGAAATTGAGACTCTGAGAGGCTGGCTGACCTTGCTGAGGTCATGACTGTAGTTTATGGGGACCCAGGCTATTTTGCCTCAAGGACCCTGCCCACCCACTAGCTCTGGGAGCCTCTCTAAGGAGAAGGGTCACCATGCTCCAACCTTACAGACTTTTCTGCCTTTTGACAGCAGCTGAAACCCCAGCAGGCCCCTGAGGACATCCCTTCTGGGCTGCAGGTGCGGGTGTCTGTGCCTTCCACTGGCTTTCTTCTGTGTCCCAGCAGCACCCCTGGGATCGATTCAGGTTAAAACCTTAGTTTCATTGAGTTAGACAAGGCTGTGGTCCTAGTGTGATTAGATTGATTACATGGACATCACCAGATGGTCAACACTGAAATCAGATTGATTATATTCTTTGCAGCCAAAGATGGAGAAGCTCTATACAGTCAGCAAAAACAAGACCAGGAGCTGACTGTGGCTCAGACCATGAACTCCTTATTGTCAAATTCAGACTGAAATTGAAGAAAGTAGGGAAAACCACTAGACCATTCAGGTATGACCTAAATCAAATCCCTTATGATTATACAGTGGAAGTGAGAAATAGATTTAAGGGCCTAGATCTGATAGATAGAGTGCCTGATGAACTACGAAATGAGGTTCGTGACATTGTATAGGAGACAGGGATCAAGACCATCCCCATGGAAAAGAAATGCAAAAAAGCAAAATGGCTGTCTGCGGAGGCCTTACAAATAGCTGTGAAAAGAAGAGAAGTGAAAAGCAAAGGAGAAAAGGAAAGATATAAGCATCTGAATGCAGAGTTCCAAAGAATAGCAAGAAGAGATAAGAAAGCCTTCTTCAGCGATCAATGCAAAGAAATAGAGGAAAACAAAAGAATGGGAAAGACTAGGGATCTCTTCAAGAAAATCAGAGATACCAAAGGAACATTTCATGCAAAGATGGGCTCGATAAAGGACAGAAATGGTATGGACCTAACAGAA
>NW_011495019.1:922918-937760 GCF_000754665.1 Bison bison bison
TAGAGGAAAACAAAAGAATGGGAAAGACTAGGGATCTCTTCAAGAAAATCAGAGATACCAAAGGAACATTTCATGCAAAGATGGGAGCGATAAAGGACAGAAATGGTATGGACCTAACAGAAGCAGAAGATATTAAGAAGAGATGGCAAGAACACACAGAAGAACTGTACAAAAAAGATCTTCATGACCCAGATAATCATGATGGTGTGATCACTGACCTAGAGCCAGACATCCTGGAATGTGAAGTCAAGTGGGCCTTAGAAAGCATCACTACGAACAAAGCTAGTGGAGGTGATAGAATTCCAGTTGCGCTATTCCAAATCCTGAAAGATGATGCTGTGAAAGTGCTGCACTCAATATGCCAGCACATTTGGAAAACTCAGCAGTGGCCACAGGACTGCAAAAGGTCAGTTTTCATTCCAATCCCAAAGAAAGGCAATGCCAAAGAATGCTCAAACTACCGCACAATTGCACTCATCTCACACGCTAGTAAAGTAATGCTCAAAATTCTCCAAGCCAGGCTTCAGCAATATGTGAACCGTGAACTTCCTTATGTTCAAGCTGGTTTTAGAAAAGGCAGAGGAACCGGAGATCAAATTGCCAACATCCGCTGGATCATCATGTTTTTCTGGAACTATTGCTATTTCTGCTTTATTGACTATGCCAAAGCCTTTGACTGTGTGGATCACAAGAAACTGTGGAAAATTCTGAAAGAGATGGGAATACGAGACCACCTGACCTGCCTCTTGAGAAATCTGTATGCAGGTCAGGAAGCAACAGTTAGAACTGGACATGGAACAACAGACTGGTTCCAAATAGGAAAAAGAGTACGTCAAGGCTGTATATTGTCACCCTGTTTATTTAACTTATATGCAGAGTACTTCATGAGAAACGCTGGACTGGAAGAAACACAAGCTGGAATCAAGATTGCTCGGAGAAATATCACTAACCTCAGATATGCAGATGACACCACCCTTATGGCAGAAAGTGAAGAGGAACTAAAAAGCCTCTTGATGAAAGTGAAAGAGGAGAGTGAAAAAGTTGGCTTAAAGCTCAACATTCAGAAAACGAAGATCATGGCATCTGGTCCCATTACTTCATGGGAAATAGATGGGGAAACAGTGGAAACAGTGTCAGACTTGATTTTTTTGGGCTCCCAAATCACTGCAGATGGTGATTGCAGCCATGAAATTAAAAGACGCTTCCTCCTTGGAAGGAAAGGTATGACCAACCTAGATAGCATATTCAAAAGCAGAGACATTACTTTGCCAACAAAGGTTCATCTAATCAAGGCTATGGTTTTTCCAGTGGTCATGTATGGATGTGAGAGTTGGACTGTGAAGAAGGCTGAGTGCCAAAGAATTGATGCTTTTGAACTGTGGTTCAAAGACTCGAGACAGCCCTTGGACTGCAAGGAGATCCAACCAGTCCATTCTGAAGGAGATCAGCCCTGGGATTTCTTTGGAAAGAATGATGCTAAAGCTGAAACTCCAGTACTTTGGCCACCTCATGAGAAGAGTTGACTCATTGGAAAAAACCCTGATGCTGGGAGGGATTGGGGGCAAGAGAAGAAGGGAATGACAGAGAATGAGATGGTTGGATGGCATCACTGACTCGATGGACATGAGTCTCAGTGTACTCTGGGAGTTGGTGATGGACAGGGAGGCCTGGCCTGCTGCAATTCATGGGGTCGCAAAGAGTTGGACACGACTGAGCGACTGATCTAATCTGACTGAGTGGCCCTGGTTAGGTCTATTTCAATATCTGTTTTTGACCAAGTCATAAAAGTCCATGTTACAAAATTCAAAAATATATAAAATGAAAGATAAAGCTGTCTATCAGCCTTACTCTCTCCCCCACCCTGTGCCAAGTTCTCACGTGGTTCAGCTTGAAGGCCTCCTGGGTTTGGAAGGTGGGTAGTGCTCCTTTGGAGACAAACCCTCTTCAGCACCACCCCTCCCAAAAGACTGATGGTGCCACTCACTTCACCCCTCTCCTAGCCTTACTCTACTCCTATGATTAGACTTCCTTATGCAATGGTTCCTGGTTTTCCTACCCAAGCAGGATTACCTCAGACAATTGCAGCGGAGACTCCATAATCCAAGACATAGGGGTCTGGGTGGGAAAGCCAAAGCAAAAGGATCAATTCAGGTATCAAAAGCTGGCTTAAGAGGAATGCAACAACTAAACACAATGTGTGATCCTGGGTTCATTTTTCCAAATGAAAATTTTGGCGGAAAAGCAAGAGCTGACTTAGGAAGCCAGGAAATCTGAGAAAGAGCAGGAGTGGAATAAAAGCCTGAGGGGTTTGACTGCTGCAGAGATGGCATCTCTGCTGCTGGTCTCAACATTCTAGGAAGGGTATGGGGTGCAGTCCAGCTAGGACACAAACCAGCTGAGTGCTGAAACTTTTTCCAGTAAATCCATCACTAGGTGGTTTGCCCCTCTGTCTTGGGTGGCCCTACATGGCATGGCTCATAGTTTCATTGAGTTAGACAAGGCTGTGGTCCATGTGATCAGATTGGTTAGTTTTCTGTAATTGTGATTTTCAGTTTGTCTGCCCTCTGATGGAGGAGCATAAGAGGCTTATGGAAGAGGCTGGAGAGTTCTGACAAAATGTGGTCCACTGGAGAAGGAAATGGCAAAACACTTCAGTATTCTTGCCTTGAGAACCCCATGAACAGTATGAAAAGGCACAAAGATAGGATAGCCCTATGCAAACAAGGAACTGAAAGGAGATCTCTGAGACTGCTGCCACCATGGGCTCAGAAGACCTGGGGGGCTGCTCAGGTAATCAGCCGTCTCTTCTCTGGCTGGTTCCTACTTGTGACCTGGAGTTGAAGTGGTGCGAACTGGCTGAATTAACCCAGAGAAGAATCAAGAACCAAGAAGGGGATGAATAAGCAACCTCCAGCCGCCCGCAGGGGTCGGGGAAGTCCCGCAACCAGGGGTCTCTCTCCAAGGCCTCCTTCTGGGCTATTTACTCAGGGGGACAAGTCCAAGGTGCTCACTTCCTCCCACCACCCAACAGGTGACTCATAAGTGAGGCCAGGACAGCTCACAGGGAGAGAGGACAGCAGAGGGAGTCCTCAAGGCCAGATAGGGCTTCTCCTGCCCTCTCCCTTTGGTCCAAATCTCCTCCTGCTCCCAGACCCTGGAGTGTCACCACAGAAGCTGTTTCCTTCAGCTCTTGCCTTGCCTCCAGCCCAGCCACTCTGTGAGGGTCAGCGGACCTTGAACTGAACCCCAATCTGGCCTTTGCCATCTCTCACCTGTGTGACCTGGAGCACCTTACCTGCCCTCACCTATAAAATGAGAAGAATATTTCCCTATATTTTTATGAGGATCAAATATCATGTGTGTCCATGGCCTGGGCCAGTGCCTGCCACACAGTAGGTCCTACCTATTGTGGTGCTGTCCCCTCTACCTGGAATGTGTTAGTTTAGGCAGAAACCTCTCCCCTCCACTGGAATCCCCGCTTCCCTGTGCTATGTTAGGGCACCTGCCCAGCACTCTCATATAAAAGCACTTACTTACCAAATGTGACTGCCTCAGGCAGGCACTAGCTCAACTGATCTCAAACGTTCCTCCTGAAGATTCCACGAGGAGTGTTTCTTCTATGTCATTTGCTGGCAGAGAATGTCCTCCAATTGAGAAAAGATGAAACCTACAAGGAAGGGGCAGGTCATGTAACCTTGGACAAGTTATTGAGCTACTCTCTGCCTTAGTTTCCTCATCTGTTCACTTTTATTCTGAGGAAACTGAGATCATGCTTGCAAAGTACTTGGCATGATTGCTGATACATGTAGTGATTTCACACTGAATAATTCTCACAAACACATAGAATTATCAGAGATAGCAAAGGGAGAGCTCGCAGAAGAGACACTCTCTGAGAAAATGCTGAGTGCATATTTATTGATAACTTATCTTGTAGTCTTTAACTAAGAGCAGTAAGGCAAGGCAGAGACCAGAATTCTAGGACTAAGGAAGCCTTCTCCTGGAGGTCCAGAGGTAATCACATTCAGTTCAGTTCAGTCGCTCAGTCGTGTCTGATTCTTTGTGACCCCATGGACTGGAGCATGCCAGGCTTCCCTGTCCATCACCAACTCCCGGAGCTTGCTCAAACTTATCTCCATCAAGTCAGTGATGCCATCTAATCATCTCATCCTCTGTTGTCCCCTTATTCTCCCACCTTCAATCTTTCCCAGCATCAGGGTCTTTTCAAATGAGTCAGATCTTCACATCAGGTGGCCAAATTCAGGACTGATTTCCTTTAGGATTCACTAGCTGGATCTCCTTGCAGTCCAAGGGACTCTCAAGAGCCTTCTCCAACAGTCTGTCACTGTTTCCATTGTTTACCCATCTATTTGCAATGAAGTGATGGGACCAGATGCCACGATCTTAGTTTTCTGAATGTTGAGTTATAAGCCAACTTTTGCACTGTCCTCTTTCACTTTCATCAAGAGGCTTTTTAGTTCCCCTTCACTTTCTGCCATAAGGGTGGTGTCATCTGCATATCTGAGGTTATTGATATTTCTCCCAGCAATCTTAATTCCAGCTTGGGCTTCATCCAGCCCGGCATTTTGCATGATGTACTCTGCGTATATGTTAAGTTAGCAGGGTGACAATATACAGCATGACACTCCTTTCCCAATTTGGAACCAGTTAATTGTTTCATATCTGGTTCGAACTGTTGCTTCTTGACCTGCATACAGATTTCTCAGGAGGCAGGTCAAGTGGTCTGGTATTCCCATCTCTTGAAGAATTTTACACAGTTTGTTGTGATCCACACAGTCAAGGCTTTGGCATAGTCAATAAAGCAGAAGTTTTTCTGGAACTCTCTTGCTTTTTCAATGACCCAACGGATGTTGGCAATTTGATCTCTGGTTTCTTTATGACTCTAATCACATTAGAGTCATCTTTATGACTCTAATCACTTTGAAGATAAGGGGGTTTGTTCTGTGTGCAGAACAGCATCTAACTAATGCTGACATGTCAGTCAGAATGTCTAACTTAAGGGAGGGGAAAAGAGCAAGCAAAGAAGAGAGAATGAGTAAGATTAAATTTCAGGAGACATTTCTGAGAAAGCAGTAAAACATGGTTCCCACAATTCCCCTCTTCTTATTTTCTTTAATGAATGTTTCTTTGATCTTGTGGGAGGAATAATGTTAGCATCACCTCAGTGCAGGTGAGTCAAGAAAACAAAACAATTGATGTTCTGACTAGAAATAAAACACAAAGCAATATTATGAATAAGATGAAAGAAAAAAACCCCAAGATTTTAGATTTAGGGATGAGAACCAATTCTTTGCATTGAGCCATGTGGCTTTATCTAGGAGAGTTTAAATAGTAACATCCGAACAGTATTGTTGAAGGGATTGAATCTGCTGACAAAGGATGTGTTGTAAGTGTAGGACAGAGTCATTGAGTATATCGTCTGATTTTGGGTCTAGTTCTTGATGCAAATCATTCCAGATTTCAGAATAATTATGAGAAAATAAGGTGTTACACACACATGAGAAAACATACTGTCACAGTCTAATTGTGATTGAGTCCAAAGAGCACGCTGATGTTTACCAAGCCATAAAACTGTGGTGTCCAAAGCTGCAAGTTGAGGTAAAATCATTAGATCAGTTTCTATTTGTTCAGTAAAGTCAGAAGTTATATTAGTCATAAAAGTCTGTACTTGGTTGGCAGTTTTTAAGGATATAGAAAGGGCAGTGGCAGCAGTTGCTGCAGTAACAGCTGCTGTGGTAACAGTTATGGATTTTCAGGAGTAACAGGTGTGCCAGTATTAACGAGCTATTTCAGCTCTTCATGTAATGTCAGTGGCTCGTGGATGGTTATTTCTCTATCTTTTCGGAGGGGACGTGCTAGGAGGAGTCTTTTGGGTGGTCAACAGATGAAATTCTGGTAATGGATCTTGAAATCCTTGGTGCCTCATGATAAGGTTTCACATAACAGGCAAGGATTCAAAGTGGACCTGAGGAAGACAGAATGGCAGCATATCCCCTTCCCCATGTTCAGGTCCTTGCCAAATAGGAGAGGGCAGTTATTTAAAAAGTACCAGAGGGTATTCTTGAGAATGTGGAGGAGAAAAATGTCTAGCAGCAGCTGATTGTGAAGAATTTTTGGGAAGTTGACTAGTGATTAAGAGTGAATAGGGCAATATGCAATCATTCCCTGGGAGGGGTTAATTATTTCCTTTTCTGTTTATTTAAAAATTATTTCAGTAGCCCATTTGCACGTTCTATAATGGCTTGTCCAGTAGGGTTGTGAGGAATACTTGTGATGTTTAATATCCCATTCAGTTCAGTTCAGTTCAGATCAGTTCAGTCTCTCAGATGTGTCAGACTCTTTATGACTCCATAGACTGCAGCACACCAGGCCTCCCTGTCCATCACCAACTCCCGGAGTTTACTGAAACTCGTCTGTTGAGTCAGTGATGCCATCCAACCATCTCATCCTCTGTCATCCCCTTCTCCTCCCACCTTCAATCTTTCCCAGTATGAGGGTCTTTTCCAATGAGTCAGTTTTTTGAATCAGGTGGCCAAAGTATTGGAGTTTCAGCTTCAACATCAGTCCTTCCAATGAATATTCAGACTGATCTCCTTTAGGATGGACTGGTAGGATCTTCTTGCAGTCCAAGGGACTCTCAAGAGTCTTCTCCAACACCACAGTTCAAAAGCATCAATTCTTCAACACTCAGCTTTCTTTATACTCCAACCCTCACATCCCTACAGGACCACTGGAAAAACCATAGCCTTGACTAGACGGACCTTTGTTGGCAAAGTAATGTCTCTGCTTTTTAATATGCTGTCTAGATTGGTGATAACTTTTCTTCCAAGGAGCAAGTTTCTTTTAATTTCATGGCTGCAGTCACCATCTACAGTGATTTTGGAGCCCAGAAAAATAAAGTCTGTCACTGTTTCCAAGTTTCCCCATTTATTTCCCATGAAGTAATGGGACTGGATGCCATGATCTTAGTTTTCTGAATGTTGAGTTTTAACCCAGCTTTTCCACTCTCCTCTTTCACTTTCATCAAGAGGCTCTTTAGTTCCTCTTCACTTTCTGCCATAAGGGTGGTGTCATCTGCAAACCTGAGGTTATTGATATTTCTCCTGGCAATCTTGATTCCAGCTTGTGCTTCATCCAGCCCAGAGTTTCTCCTGATGTACTCTGCATATAAGTTAAATAAGCAGGGTGACAATATACAGCCTTGACACACTCCTTTCCCTATTTGGAACTAGTCTGTTGTTCCATGTCCAGTTCCAACTGTTGCTTCCTAACCTACATACAAATTTCTCAAGAGGCAGGTCAGGTGACCTGGTATTCCCATCTCTTTCAGAATTTTCCACAGTTTGTGGCGATCCACAGTCAAAGGCTTTGGCATAATCAATAATGCAGAAATAGATATTTTTCTGGAACTCTCTTGTTTTTTCAATAATCCAACAGATGTTGGCAATTTGATCTCTGGTTCCTCTGCCTCTTCTAACACCAGCTTGAACATCTGAAAGTTCATGTTTCACGTACTGTTGAAGCCTGGCTTGGAGAATTTTGAGCATTACTTTACTAGCGTGTGAGATGAGTGCAATTGTGCGGTAGTTTGAGCATTCTTTGGCATTGCCTTTCTTTGGGATTGGAAGGAAAACTGACCTTTCTCAGTCCTGTGGCCACTGCTGAGTTTTCCAAATTTGCTGACATATTGAGTGCAGCACTTTCACAGCATCATCTTTTAGAGTTTGAAATAGCTTAACTGGAATTCCATCACCTCTACTAGCTTTGTTCATAGTGATGTTTCCTAAGGCCCTCTTGACTTCACATTCCAGGATGTCTGGCTCTAGGTGAATGATCACACCATTGTGATTATCTGGGTCATGAAGATATTTTTTGTTTAGTTCTTCTGTTATTCTTGCCACCTCTTCTTAATATCTTCTGCTTCTGTTAGGTCCATACCATTTCTGTCCCTTATTGAGCCCATCTTTGCATGTACTATTCTCTTGGTATCTCTAATTTTCTTCAATAGATCTGTAGTCTTTTCATTCTATTGTTTTCCTCTATTTCTTTTCATTGATCACTGAGGAAGGTTTTCTTATTTCTCCTTGTTATTCTTTGGAACTCTGCATTCAAATGGGTTAATTGCAGTGTTAATATCTCCCAAGCCTCCAATTTTTAATTTGTCGATCAATAGCATTTTGATGCAAACACCTGACTCCTCAGAAAAGATCCTCATGCAGGGAAAGATTGAAGGCAGGAGGAGACAGGGACGACAGAGGATGAGACCGTTGAATGGCATCACCAGCTCGATGGACATGAGTTTGGGCAAGCTCCGGGAGTTGGTGATGAACAGGGAAGACTGGTGTGCTGTAGTTTATGGGGTCACAGAGTCAGACATGAAAGCGACTGCACTGAACTGACTGAGCATTTTGTAATTTGTCTACAAAGCTCATGTAAGGTTCATTTGCTCCTTGTCTTATAGTAGAAAAGGATTCCTGTGGGACTGTAAGATAGGGTAAACAAAGACCAGCTTTATGAGCAGCTTTGGAGGCTTGTGTAAAAGCCTGAGCGTCCATTGTGGTTTGAGCAGCCACAGTTATGTATTGTCCTTCTCCCATAAGCATATTTATATTAACAGAGATGCCATTTTGAAGGTTGTTTAAAGCAAGCATAGTACAATAATCTCTATATTCTTGAAACCATAAGGAGTATTGAGCAGTAGGTAAACCATTTTTACAAGTGTCTTCCAATCCCAGGGTGTCATTTGTTATCCACCACCTATACTCTCTACAGTCCCTTTAGTAAATGAACTAGAGATGCCATTGTCCTGCTGTGAAAAGACAGGGAAGGCATCTACAGTTCCTTCCTTCTCTAAACCTTCTCTGACCATATTTTCTACCATAGGACCCTGAGAAACATTAGGAAGTGATTGAGCAAGTCCTTGAGTGGATTCGTGAGCTGATAAAGTAGTCTTTGTTGATTCTATACAGCTGGTTTTATACATAATAAAAGGAGATGGTGGAGGTGCTTCCGGCAGAGGAATAATATCAGCCCAAGGAATTTCTCACTGTTCTATAGCAGAAACCCAATATGACAAAATTCCAAATATTTTGATGCTGTATATTTGCAACACCTACACCATTTCTCAACCAATGACCTGCTAGTTCCCAATCAGACACTTTCAAAGAACCTTCTTGTGGATACGAAGGACACCGAGAAGAAGTTTCGTTAGAAAACATAGGAACAACGTAAGAAGTTTCATTAAGTCTAAAACAGAAATCTTACAACCAGCGGCAGCAAGCAGAAAGGAAAGCTGACATTTATGTGCAAGCTTTTGAAAAGAAAGAGAATTACTCATAGCAGAAAGCAAAAGCAAAAGTACTGCACGTCAGGAAGACTTCGTTCCATTGCTAGCCTTAGAGGCCGTAGCTGCTGCCTGGATCAGCAGATGTCCTTTTCCCTTGCTTGGGCTTGAGGAACAGGTTGGAAGCAAATCATCAGGTGGTCTGTGTTCGGGTGCCAATTGTGCCGATGGCACACTGAATAATTCTCACTAACACATGGGATTATGAGAGTTTACAAGACACTCTCTGAGATAATGCTAAGTGCATATTTATTGATAACATACCTTGTAATTTTTAACTAAGAATAGTAAGGCAAGGAAGAGACCAGAATTCTAGGATTAAGGAAGCCTCCTCCTGGAGGTCCAGAGGTAATCACATTAGAGTCATAAAGAAAGGACTTTGAAGATAAGGGGGTTTGTTCTGTGTGCAGAAGAGCATCTAACTAATGCTGCCGTGTCAGTCAGAATATCTAACTTAAGGGAGGGGGAAAGAGCAAGCAAAAGCAATAAACCATGGTTTCCACACATACGGATTAGCTGAGTTCTGCATCTCATGGTGGTTTTGCTTGAGTGTGCGGATAAGCTCATGCTAACTGAAGAGAGAAGAATCAGTAGGAGGGAGTTTTCTGGGAAAAAAATAATTGAAAACAAAAAGTAACTGTAAACAAGGAGTAGAGTTTACAGTAGGCAAATGACAACCTTGTTTTGAGTTGTGGCACCTACTGTGAGTTGTGGAAAGAAAGCCCCTACCTCGCCCCTCCCTTTGGTTGCCTTATCGGCAAAATCAGATCAGATTCCTGACCTAATTTCCAGGGTGATTGTAAGACCAAACTCTAGTGTGTGGTCCTCATGGGATGCCACCCATCACTCCTCTGGCCCTCCCTCAAAAGCTGAGAGGAAGTGACCATCATGAGCAGGACCATTTTCTGGGATGAAGCAGCCCCGATGTTGGGCAGGCGGGTCTCTATGAGGGGTCCAAGCGCATAGCTGCCCCCACTGCTCGGGGCAAAAAAGAGAAGTCTGCCAGCAGCCCAGCTGCATGACTCTCAGGATGCGGGTCCTGTTCTTCTGTTTCTTAATCTGAAAAATGGAGCTGACGCTTCCTAGAGCTGGTGTGAGAGTCTGGACAGGAACGGGGCAGACGGTGCCTGCACAGAGTCTGCGCATGCCCAGTCCTTGACACACCGAGGCTCTTTGCTCAGGAAACAAACAGAAATTCAGACTGGTTTTCTGAGTTGCCAGGTCACTAGCCTTCCTATAAAAGTGCTCCATTTGAAGAAAAGAGAACTGTGTCAAGTAGAAATAATCCAAGGGAGTAAAGAGCAGCATGCTCTCAGCCCTTCCCACAAACTTGACATCCATCCAAATGGCCTTAACCACCAAGGCTGGGCCTCCTCAGGTGAGTTGCTGGGATCTGAAGGCACTAGTTCTGTCCCTGTCAGCAGGGCCAAGTCCAGAGGGACTTGATCAAAGGGTGAGGGTGGGTATGGACAGAGTGGCTGAGGGGTAGCCTTAGGCCCCTTTCCCAGGTACCATGGGAGCATAGCAGGGGACAGTGGACTCTCAGGGGAGGCCCTGGAGGGCTTCTCAGAGGAGGTGATGGGAGATTTTGGCTCTACAGGGTGAGTATGATTTCTCCAGATTGGTTGCAGCAGGTGTCCCTGGCAGTTGGATCTGCATGAGCAAATTCTAGTAGCCACATGGGCATAGCCCTCCGCAGCAACAGTATGACCATGTGCTGGTGGAACAAAGGTGAATAAGGCAGGCAGGCTAACAACTATGTGGGGATGGAGAGGAATGAGTGGGTGGGAAGATGGCCATGGGGCTGGGGATTGGGGCGCCAAGGGACTCACAATGTGGTGTTGTCAGTTCTCCTTCAAGGAGCCGACTCAGGGAGGACTGTGTCAAGATGGTCATGAAATGTCAGGGCTGGGGTTGTTTTTCTAAGGGGTCAGCAGAAGGGTGAGAATAGTCCAGGGTGGGGCCAGGGTGGGCAGGGTGTTGTTAACTTGAGCAATCCAGAAAAGAAGTTTTCACTTTCCCTTTTGATTCTCTGGGTATATCTGGGCCCTGAAAGTGTGTGGTCACTGCATAGATGCACAGAAGGCGGCTGCATTTGCAGAGCTGAGAATAACTGGATCTTGTTCACACTTGGCCAGAGGAAGATTCCTGGGTAAGCAGTTGGGGTAGGAGCCCTGCCCATCTCCCCATTCTAAGGATGACTGTCTGAGAAAAGGATGACTGACACTACTTTACAGAAGAAGGGAAATGGAAGCTCAGGGAGGTGAGGCCATGGCTCAAGGCACAGGTTAGGCAGGGGCCTGGATGTGGAGGCAGATGTGTCTGTGTTCAGCAAAAGCTTTCCTAAAACAAGATGGTGTAGAGAATAGACGATGTAGGTCTCACATCACAGTTTACTGGCAGAGGGTAATCTTCTGGAAAGTGCAGGATGCCCATAAATGGAAATGCTCAGAAATGTGATGACACTGTCTATCAGAAAGAACTTTTAGCAAGACAGACAAGGAAAACAAATGGAAGCACTCCACGCAGGTAAAAGAAGTGTGGTGCTGTGTTTTCACGAAGCTGGTTGCTTCATGTCCCAGTAACGGGTCCCACACCTCGTATTCTATTCAGGCTGTGCCTGGGAGGGTGGAGGGAGCCCTGGAGGCCCTGGAACAGTGGGAGCAGCAAAGAGACAGGGCACCGCCTAGTGCTGGGAGCTGCAGAAACTCTACACAAATAGACCTACAGCCAGGAAAGTGCAAGATTCCAGGGGGGCCTGGAGAGGAACTGGGGGAGACAGCAGGGGGAGGAGGCTTTGGAGTGGGAACTCTAATTACAGGTAACATTTCACCTGGTGAGGCAGGTGGGGTCTGTGTCTGGCCATGCAGTTGGGCGGGGACAGGCTTCCCCACAGTCCTCCCTTTTCTCAGAAACAGCCTTTCCAGGAAGTGACCTGGAGGCTAACAGAGGAAGACACTTGCAATAGAAATCCAGCAGAAGGGAGCACCATCCAACATTCACACCCAGCTGAGGCCCAAGACAAGGGTCAGGACCAGGACAAGAATGGGAGGGAAGGACAGAAGGATAAGTCAAGGGTCATGATGCATTTACAATTCTTTGGCATCATCCAGGAGCTGGCCCTTCTGCTGGAGCCCTCTTCTTTCTGGCTTGAATTTTCCTTCTCATGTTTCATGATTTCAGTTGGCTGCCCTGGCTCCTTGGGTTCTGCAGCTTCGAGGCAGAGAAGGAGGCTGGGGAGCAGCCCGCTCTCCTGTCCCACCTGCTTGGAGGCAGGTCTGCCTGTATGAATACTCTCCCATCCACAAGGTCAGTGCCTCTAGCCTCTGGCACCAGGCACACTCGTTAGTGGACAAGCTGATGGTTACTCTTCCTGAGGGACAACCCCAGGCATCACAGAGAGGAAGTGATAGAAAGATTTTAGGATGGAGCTTAGGGGAGGGGATTTGGGGGAAGCTCTAACGATATGGGGCAACTCTAGGTTGGGTGCTGCCGAGAACTGGGGTCAGTTCTACCAGTGTGAGTCTCAGTAACTCCATCTGTGGAGTTGGGGACCAGAGTGAGGATAAAGGTGCAATTGGTAAGAAGGAGCAGTCTTGCTTTTCAACCAAGGGAGGGGGTGTTTTCTTGGCGGGGACACAGTGATGTGTGTTTGCTGTCTCCTTCGCTCCTGCTCTCAGGGTGACCCTGTGTGAAGCTGGAGTTCTGTGAGAGCCTTTACATCCAAGAGGAAAAGAACATCACCCTGTTGTGATACCAGGCCAGCTTTGGGATGTCAGGGCTTCTTTCTTTCTCAATCCTTTATAAACATTCGTGTAAATAAACAGAAGGGAATATCCCCACGACTTCAAGACTGCTCTTCTTATTAAATTTATTTCATAACAAAATATTTCCTATTATACTTACCCTTCTTTACACCATGAAAAGAAAAGAAAGAAACCAGCTCAGTCCTGTCCAACTCTTTGTAGCCCCATGAACTGTAGCCCACCAGGCTCTTCTCCATGGGATTTCCTAGGCAACAATACTTGAGTGGGTTGCCATTTCCTTCTCTAGGGGATCCTCCTGACTCAGGGACTGAACCCACATCTCTTGCATTTTTCATCTCCTGCGTTACCACTAGTGCAGTTTTTAAACTTTATGTCTCCCTTTTAGGCCACACTTTATCTAAAGTCCTCTCATTTGATTATTATTATGAACTCATGGCCTTTCACAGACTCAACAAGGCCCAATGAAGTATATTTATAGTAACATTACCTTTTATTATTATTATTATTTTTTTTTACTGTTATATGTGGGTGCCCCCTTCTGACCACTTCTCTGATCATCTTCAAGAGCATCCTTTCCTTTGCAGGAGCAGAGATGCTGGCCTGTGGATGCCTCCCCTGCAAGTTATCTTGCATCCTTTGAGTGGACAGAAGCCCATGGGTATACATGTGGGTGGGCTACTGGGTACATTGGGTGTCCAGATGCTACTGGACAATATCTGTTTAAGGTCACAGTTCACTCTCATTATTCTGGTTTAACCCTGTTTTCATGCCTACTTTTCTAGAGAACTTGGTTTCATCAACACGAACATGCCTCCTACACTGACAGCTGTCACAGCAAGTCACACTTATTTCTGGTTGGCACTTAATTCAACTGCTTCTGTCATCTTTAAGGTGGTGGTGCTAGAAACCACCCCATTCTTGTGGGTTACTGAATACTATAAAGTGACTTTTGTTGTCTTAGGGCTTCCCTGGTAGCTCAGACAGGAAAGCATCTGCCTGTAATGTGGGAGACCTGGGTTTGATCCCTGGGTCAGGAAGATCCCCTGGAGAAGGAAATGGCAACGCACTCCAGTACTCTTGCCTGAAAAATTCCATGGATGGAGGAACCTGGTAGGTTACAGTCCATGGGATCCCAGAGAGTCGGACACAACTGAGCAACTTCATCAGTAGCTGTCTTAGAGTTAAAACAGTCAAAAATCCTAAGTGCATAAGGTTAAAAAAAATCAATTTCTACAGAGGGTTCTACTCATTCCTTCCCAAGGAAAAGCTATTTCTTTCAGTTCAGTTTGGTTGCTCAGTCGTGTCCAACTCTTTGCGACCCCATGGACTGCAGCACTCCAGGCCTCACTGTCCATCACCAACTCCCAAAGTTTACTCAAACTCACGTCCATTGAGTTGGTGATGCCATCCAGCCATCTCCTCCTCTGTCTTCCCCTCTCCTCCTGCCTTCAATCTTTCCCAGCATCAGGGTCTTTTCAAATGAGTCAGCTCTTCACATCAGGTGTTCGAAGTACTGGAGTTTCAGCTTCAACATCAGTCCTTCCAATGAATATTCAGGGTTGACTTCCTTTAGGATGGACTGATTGGATCTCCTTGCAGTCCAAGGGACTCTCAAGAGTCTTCTCCAACACCACAGTTCAAAAGCATCAATTCTTCAGTGCTCAGCTTTCTTTATAGTCCAACTGTCACATCCATACACGACTACTAGGAAAAA
>NW_011495019.1:937860-938309 GCF_000754665.1 Bison bison bison
TCAAGTATTTTCTCATGGTCTTTCTTTTTGTCTTCTTCTTCTGGGACTCCTATGATTTGAATGTTGTATCGTTAATATTGTCCTGGAGGTCTCTGAGATTGTCCTCATTTCTTTTAATTCGTTTTTCTTTTTTCCCCTCTGATTCGTTTATTTCTACCATTCTATCTTCTAATTCACTAATCCTATCTTCCGCCTCTGTTATTCTACTATTTGTTGCGTCCAGAGTGCTTTTGATCTCATTTATTGCATTATTCATTATATGTTGACTCTTTTATTCCTTCTAGGTCCTTGTTAAACCTTTCTTGCATCTTCTCAATCCTTGTCTCCAGGCTATTTATCTGTGATTCCATTTTAGTTTCAAGATTTTGGATCAATTTCACTATTCCTCTTTTGTTTGGTTTAGTGGGCATTTATCCTGTTCCTTTACCTGTCTGGGTACTGCTCTGTCT
>NW_011495019.1:938409-983935 GCF_000754665.1 Bison bison bison
TGGTTTCTCAGGGGGGAGGTCAGGTGGTCTGGTATTCCCATCTTTTAAGAATTTTCCAGTTTGTTGTGACCCACACAGTCAAAGGCTTTGGCATAGTGAATAAAGCAGAAGTAGATGCTTTTCTGGAACTCTCTTGCTTTTTCAATGATCCAATGGATGTTGGCAATTTGATCTCTGGTTCCTCTGCCTTTTCTAAATCCAGCTATTTTTTAGGTAGTTAATCAATGACTTTAAATTATATTTGGAGAAGGAAATGGCAACACACTCCAGTATTCTTGCCTGGAGAATTCCATAGACAGAGGAACCAGGCGGGCTACAGTCCAAGGGGTCACAAAGAGTCAGACACAGAGAGTGACTGACACAAACAGAAATGATATTACTACATTGGGAGCTGTACTGTAGTGTGAGAATGTGTGCCCAGGAGACAGGAACCTGGACTTGGAGTCTGGCTCTAGCACTAGCTGTGTGCTTTGAGTACGTTGCTTCACATCTCTGAGCTTCAGTTTCCTTTCTTATAGGATCATTGTGAGAACTAAAAGGAAGTGAATTCATACCAAGCAGTTGGGAAGGTGCAAAGTGGGGTGTCATCAACCACAATAGCTAATCAGTATTAGGTATTGCATTTTTTCATTTTCTTGATTTAAAAATTTGTACATTATTTATTTATTTCTTACTAGGAAAAATAAGGATTTTATTTATTTTTATACTTTTCTTATACCCTTCCCCATCTTCTGCTTATACAATTATTGCTCTAGTTTTATATGCTCTATTAGGAAGCTTTGCATTTGTAAACATTTTATTTATGTATTTATTTGTTATACTCTCAACTGGAATTACTATTTCTTTACTCCTAGCTTTGTAAACAACTCTTCCCTTCAGAGCTTCAGCTCCTAAGTTCTAGAAATGTATTTTAATTTTTATATTGATTAACTGAATTGTTAAATATCACATATATCAACAATACTTCAGTTTTAAACAGCATCTAAAATAATCAAAATGGGAAAACCAGGACTTGGACATACATTAATTTACCTTAGATTTTTTAAAAAATAAAACAAGACAGTTTACATATTTGTGATATTTTAATACTTTTTTTTAGAGCTAACTTGTACCAAATAGCTGCACTTGTTTCTGGGCAGAACTTTAGTTTTTCCTGATGTTTCTAATTGGCTTCCTTTTCACCCCATGCACTGTTTATCTTCAGCATTTCCTCCATTTCTTTCCAACTGTGCCTCATGTGATACCGAGTCCCCTGTCCCCACAGACTCTGGAGTTCTTATCCCATTCTGGACTGGTTTCTCTCTAGGTCTGCTGCGCGCCCAGCTGGGATCCTTGGATTCCCTTCCCATGGGGTTGATGTTCCTGATTCCTGGATCCCACATCTATCTCTTTCATGGGTATCCTTTATCTCTTCCATAATTAAACAAACACATAATCTAATTTTTTTCCTGCATCTCATTCTCAAGTAACTTTCTAAAGGTCTGGTGAAGGGTGAAGGCTGCTGTAAATATGGGATGGGATGTGGGGGTGGTGGGCTTGTCCCCTGCTCTCCCCTCGGCCTCCCTCTCATCTTGCTCCCTCTGGGGCTCTGCCCAGCAGACCGTTCTTCTCTCCTGTGAACACGCTCCCTGTTTCTCTCCCTCTACTGCACTCCTCTTATTCATCTATCACTTCACCGTCCAGTGAATCTTCAGACATTTATGAACACTCTGGTCTCCTGTTGCCCCCATGCTTGTTTTTATTAGCAGCAGAGGGAGGAGAGGAAGGCTATGGTGAGTGGGGTGAGCCCAGTGAGTGGGGTGGAATCCAGTCTACCAGGGGCAAGACTTCTGACCTTGGCCAAATCATAAAACTTCTGTACTTCAGCTTCTGTATCTGCAGATGGGGATACAATGTACACATATCAAATGTTAATGGAATAGCATACAAGTTATCATATGTAAAGTTTCAGAGCCAATACCAATGCAGAGCGATGACCACAAACACAAGTCACTCTTATCAGTAGCTGTTATTATACCTGTAAGTACCTTTACTGTCATTTCAGTCAGGTCTCAGGAGGAGGAGTTGACAAAGGCTCTTTTGCTTTCTTAAAACAGTAGCTAAATGTCATCAACATCTGCTTTCCTTCCTCTTCTCCCATGGCAAGATAATCACATGCAGAATCAAAGTAAATTTTTTATATATAAACACCTGAAGCTTTTTTTTTTTTTTTAAAGACCACTGAGAATGGGAAAGTCTGAAAGGATGGACACCCTCATCTATTATGAGGGTGAACATAAATTATGACAGTCTGTTTGGATAACAGTGTGGATCTAGGTATGAAAATTTTTTAGGTATTGATGCCTTGTGATTTAGTAATTCTACTTCTAGAAATAGCTTAAGGAAACAGTCTCAAATGTGAGTGAAGTTTAATACAAGGAGAATGTTCTTTATTATTTACATACGGTATTAGAACCAACCTAAAGTCCAGTAGTCAGGGGAGGACGGCAGAGAGGACCGGGCACAGTTCGGGGTCCTCAGCCATGCAGGGCAGGGACACAGGAAGTACGGTGGGGCTGGTGGGACTCTAGGCCCTTGTGAGATAAAAGCTTTTGCAGAAGCAAGGAAGACATGGGCTGTCAGAGTTGCACCACCAAGAACTTTGTCAAGGCTGACTTGAGCCTGGGGGGCAAGACATCATTTTAGAATGAGAAGAGTCATTTACCAATAAACATATATCCACAAGTAATTCTTTTCATATATTAAATGGAGTAGAGCATAGTCATCACAAACCTGGGATCTGGATCAGAAAGTCCAGGCTCTGGCACCAGTGTGAAAAACTGGGCTGACCTAAAGTTAGATTAGTTTCAGGAGCCTGCATGTCATAGACACTGGATCAACATCACTTATTACCAGTTAGTAACAGAGTTGCTCCAACCTCATGTAATTTCCAGAGTATTCCTTCCTATCTATTTGTCCGTCTCTGGATTTATTACTCCTATAACTTCACAGATGGCTGTTTCCTCTGTTATTATCTTCTCCTTGTACCCCAACAGGACTATGACTTGGAGGAAGTTGGAGGGTGGTGCGGAACTTTCCTTAACTAGTGACCTGCAGAGCCCAGGAGACGGAGAACCACGCTGGGTTAAGTCCCCGGTGGCACTGGTGGCTGTCCCAGGGGAACCCACCCGAGACCTCAACCCTCGCTGCTCCCTCAGCCACTGCTTACTCGTGATCAAACCCACGTTCTGTTTTCTCTCCCCAAGGGTGAGGTCACACCTCCTTCCAGCCTGACAGGAACAAGGAGCTGAAGGGAGATATCTGAGACCCTGCTGCTGCCACCATGAGCTCAGAAAACCTCGGAGACCGCTCAGGTAGGCAGCTGCCTCTTTTCTGGCCAGTTCCTACATGTGACCCAGAATTGAGGGTGGTTCCTCCAGGCAGAGTTAACCTACAGAGGAATTAAGAACCAAGAAGAGGATGGATAAGCATCCTGGAGCCCCTCAGGGGGGCCACGTGGAGTACCCCCAACGGGAGTGTGTCCACAGAGCCTCTTTCCCAGCCCTCTCCTTGTGGAGCCATTTGCTAGGTGCTCACTTCCTCCCCCACTGCCCTCTAGCAAGTGACTCAGAAGTGAGGCCAGGATAGCCCATGGTGAGGGGGACAGCAGAGAGAGTCCCCAAAGCCAAATGGGGCAGCAAGAGGAGGTCCCCCAGCATCCCTGGAGCTCCTCCTGCCCTCTCCCTTGGCCTGAGCCTCCTCCTGCTCCCAGACCCTGGGGCATCACCACAAACACCATTCCTTCAGCTCTCACCCTGCCACTTACCCAGCCGCTCTGCAAGAGTCAGCGGACAGTGAACTGGACCCCAGGCTCCCTTTGCCACCTCCCACCTGGAGGGGAGGGGTGACGGGGTTGTTCACAGGGTCACACCTGGCTCCACCCCTCCTCGAGCTGGTTGATCCCCTCCCCTGCCCATTCTGAGGGTCTCCAATTAGGATCCTCTCACATAGTAGTTACTCAATGGTAGATGGTCCTAAACCCTTTTTGAAAATTAGGTAACATATAAGTTCCATGTGAACAACACTGTACTTCTACTTCTGTACATGCTGCAGTGCGCTGCTGTAGTCTGTGCTTAGTTGCTCAATCGTTGTCGACTCTTTGCGACCCCCATGGACTGTGGCCCACCAGGCCCCTCTGTCCATGGGATTCTCCTGGGAAGAATACTTGAGTGGGTTGCCATGCTCTCCTCCAGCTGCAGCGCACTCACCACCAAAATTTAGTTGGAAAAATCCCTATGTCGCAGAATGAAGAATCACAGGAATTTAAATTAAGGAGGATTCAAAGTCATGTCCAAGAAGTGTCTGACACTTGACCTTGGGTTCCACCTCTGAGCTTTCTGCTCACTGGCCTTGGGTTGTCCCTTCTCCTGTCTGAGTCTCACTTTCTTCTTCTGTGAAATAATAATGCCTCCGTGTGTTCATGTACCAGGAAACACATCTTACATCGTGTCCAGCCCCTCCCATATGTATATATCCTAGTTGCCTATGTCTTACCTG
Organism: Bison bison bison; assembly: GCF_000754665.1. Classification (NCBI taxonomy): domain Eukaryota; kingdom Metazoa; phylum Chordata; class Mammalia; order Artiodactyla; family Bovidae; genus Bison; species Bison bison. Next base: position 942,946 of record NW_011495019.1, read on the forward strand.
CAGTTCCGTAACCTCTAGATCCCTGAAATCATACAGGGATCTTGGTCACTCATTTGAGCAGTGATCTTGCCCTGTACTGATCCGAGGTTAATTATTTTCATTACATTCTCTGTCCCATTTAGTGTGAATATTCTTTTGTTTCACTGCTAAAACATGGAAGCGTTCATTTACCGGGTGCTCCAGTCTCTGCTGGAAGTAGTAACTCACAAAACACACGTGCCCTGTACTCTTTCTCTCTGTGTGAGTGATGTGCTCATTTGTTCAGTCTTGTTCAATTCTTTGTGGCCTCATGGACTGTAGCCCACCAGCCTCTTCTGTTCTTGAGATTTTCCAGGCAAGGATACTGGGAGTGGGTTGCCATCTCCTATTCCAGGTGATCTTCCCAACCCAGGGATCGAACCCACGACTCCTGTGTTGCCGGCATTGGCAGGCGAATTCTTTACCACTGTACCACCTCAGAAGCCCTCGTTCTCTTTCTAAAAATTAAAATTGCAGATTCCTGAAGACATCTAAATCCCAGGATTAGATAATGACTCTGGAGGGTTGGAAGTCCAAGATCATCAAGGTAGAGGTGGTTTCTGGTGAGGCCTCTCCGCCTGCTTGCATCCTAACTGCCCTCTAACTGTGTCTTCATATGGCCATTCCTCAGGAGGAGGGGGCAGGAAGAAAGAGAATCTGGTGTCTTCTTTTCTAATAAAGACACAATCTTATTGGATTAGGGCCTCACATGACTTCATTTTACCTCAATTGCCTCTTTAAAGGCCCAATCTTCAAATATAGTCACTGGGGTTCAACCTTCAACATATGAATTGGAGGGTGAGGGTGGGAAAAGCAGTTCCGTCCATAACCCCCGGTGACTCTACCGACAGTGCCCAGGTGATCACTACTCAGGAAGATGAATTTTAACAATTTATACTAAATAACATTTTAAAAAAATTTTGCTCTAGAATTTGTTGCAGTTATCATAGTATGATGGCAAAAGCAGATCACTCTTAAGGCATAAACTTTGTTTGTTAATTTAAATAAAAATATATGATCCCTGTCACACATAGATACAATTTTCTGAAAGGTTGCTTCCATGAGCTGTGAGCAGATCTGGTATCCTTGGCCTCAAAGGAGAAGACTTCAATCTGGAGCCAGAGACAAGGCTGGATCACTCAGAGCTTTTTTGTAGTAGAGTTTTATTAAAATGTAAATGGGGTAGAGAAAGCTTCTAACATAGACTTCAGAAGGGGACAGAAAGAGTGCCCCCTTGCTAGTTTTTAGCAAGGCATTATATACCTGATAGCAAGCTGCTAATCGGATAACAGAAATGCCTCAGACAGAGAGTGTTGTACCAGGCTCCTCTCCCACAACATGCATTTTGAGATAGAATGGCACAAGGGGACTCACCTCTGGCCATGAAACAATTGACATGAACCTTGAAGAAAGGCAGATTTCCAAGCAAATGAATAGTTTCATTAACACAGCTTAAGAAGAACATTTCCATGAGAAATACACATTGGTTAGCTCAAGGTTTGAGAAAAAGTTAAGTTCAGGGGGCACCAGGTGTCGTCATGGCAACACAGGATTATAAGGAGCCTTTTAATCTCATGTAGATAAGGGGAAAAAAACGTCTGCCACTAGCAGTTTATTTCCTCCAGCCACTTGGGGACCCCTGTCTTTCCTCCCTGACTGTAATCCTTTATTTCTCCCCTTTTCATTTAGGAGAATATAGCAACTAGGGAAAAGGGCTGGCAATTCTGTTCAGACTGCTTCGAGCTGGCCAGGGACACAGACCTTAAATTGTTGAGGCAGCATGTTCTGCTTACCCTCATATGGACGATCTTTGATCCAGGGGGCCCCAAATAATAGTTGGAGAAGGCTGTGGCACTTGCCATTTGTAAATCAAAAGTCTTCATGTGGCTAGAAACAAGTTGAACCAATCAATGCATATATATTTGGAAACCAAGCACCTGATGTGCTAAGTCACTTCATCATGTGTGACTCTTTGCAGCCCTGTGTACTGTATGTAGCCCACCAGGCCCCTCTGTCCATGGGATTCTCCAGGCATGAATACTGCAGTGGGTTGCCATGCCCTTCTCCAGGGGATCTTCCTGACGCAGGGATCAAACCCACATCTCCTACATCTCCTGCACTGGCAGGCAGATTCTGTACCACCAGCGCCTCCTGGGAAGACCAACTATGCACCTGGTATCATATTATCCCAGAGATAAGGCTGATGTCCTCAGAAAGCACATGGATCATTGGTAGTCAATGATTAACCCAGAAAAAAGCATAAAACACTGGGGAATATTGGGAAACTAACAGATTTCTCTGGACATGGTTTATCTTGCCCTTCTGAGAGACCTGTAGATCTAGACGAGATTAGTTTAGAAAAGGGGTCTCATTGAATTCAGAGAATCGTCAGAGTCCAGTATAGTTCTGGGCTAATCAGAGACTAAAGAACCTTTGTAAAGAGAACTGGGCTTGGGAATCAAGCAGTCCTATTTTGAATTAGCATGTTTTAGTCAAAGGTATGGAATTAATGATAAGCATTGGTTAGGAATTTCTGTAATGTCCTCCAATGCCAAGTGACCACTAACATCCTATTTCCTACTATTCCTTGATGAGAGGTAGAAGGCATAAAGAATATTCCCAGCTGTAAAATAAACTGCACTCCAACGCCTATGAATCCTAAGATAAATATTTTTTTAAATAGAAGAAACTCACTGAATCAAACGATTGCTAAGCAGAGCAAATGCAGTGTACATAAAACTAAGGTAGGAAACCTTTTAATTACACAGGAAATCAATGGAAGGATTAGTGATTTAAGAAAAGGATCATTTTTCCTGTGGCCCCACTGCTGTGAATGATATCTTCATGAGCCTGGGCCACCTTCTGTAGTGAATACCGGGGACCTATTACTGGTCTCAACTAACTGATTCATTCTGGCTTGGAGAGCTGCTGCAAACTGCTGTAATTCCTCCTTGGAGGATGAAGGGAGAGCTACTCCTCTTATGCTATATTCCTTTGTCACGGATCCGGTGGGTTTATTTCAATAGGACCTCTGTGGCCAACAACTATTGCTCGTCCTTCATGTGACAAAAAATTTAAATCTTCACTAAGTTTGACATTAGCAAACATTTCAATAATCATATCAACTCTTTTTTCACCAACAGATTTCTTAGTTTTATCAATATTATTAGCTTCTTTGTGATTAAACACTTAGTGGGCTCCATTTTGCAAAACAATCTTTTGTCCTTCCTCAGTAGTAGCTGTGCCCAAAATCTTTAAGCCATAAGCTCTAACCATTTGGCATGCTGCTCTTCCAGCTCCTCCACCTGCCCCAGAACACTTTCTCCAGCTTTCACATGGACACTGGGGAGCAGACTCGATAGCAGTAAAACATGAGATGCTGATGGCAGCTTCTTGTTTAAAGTCCAGCTTTTTGGGGAAGTGTGTAAACAATGTGATGGGCTTCCAGAGTGAACTCGGTATAGCCCCCAGAGACCGTCCTGGTAGTGAATATCACCTTTCTTGAAAGATACATTCTCTCCAGCAGCTTCTACTATCCCAGCCACATCTCAGCTAGGAGTATAAGGTAGAAGTGGTTTTATACTGTGAGTGCCAGAGCGGATGTATGTGTCCACTGGGTTTACACCACATGCTTGGACTTTGTTGGAACCTGGTGGTCTTTCAGAATTGGTACAGCAACATCCAACTGGAGTTTCCACACTTGGGGTCCACCAAATTAAAAAACTCAAATAGCTCTCTTCAACTTCTGTCGCCATGGTGATCTAGATACCTGTTCTAGAGTGGATTGTCAAAATCTGTGAGCCCTCCCCCAGGTTACACAGGGTTAAAAAAAAAAAAAAAGCTACCCAATACCATTTATGATCCACCACAAAATCTTCTGCGCTTTCCCAGTGACTCAGACAGTAAAGAATCTGCCAGCAATGTGGGAGATCTGGATTTTATCCCTAGGTTGGGAAGATCCCCTGGAGGAGGTAATGGCTACTCACTCCGGTATTCTTGCTTGAAGAACCCCATGGACAGAGGAGCCTGGTGGGTTACGGCCCACGGGGTCACAAAGAGTCAAATAGGACTGAGCGACTAACACTTTCCCTTTTTCTCTTCACAAATTCTTCTAACCTCATTCTCTTTCCTTTCATCTAGATATTGAGATCTTTTTTGAGGATGTTGCTGAGTGTCTCTGGGACATACTGAGCAGAGAGGAACTGCTTCTCCTGCTGACTGAATTCCTGAAGAAAATTGAGGTTAATGCTGGTTTGTCCAGGTAACCTGTACAGGTGTATTGGTGTGTCAGGAAGGTCACCTACATCCCACAGCACCAGACTAGATTTTTGCTAGCAGGCACACCTCCTCCAAGCAGGACCCTATGGTGGGGGTTGAGGATGTTCCTTCTCAATATCTCATGAGGAATGTTTCCTCCATGTCATTTGCTGCCATTGAACAACCTCAGGTTGAGAAAAGATGAAACCTGCAAGGAAGGGTCAGGTTATGTGACCTTGGACAAATTACTGAGCTATTCTCTGCCTTAGCGTCATCATCTGTTCAGTTTTATTGTGAGGATACTGAGATCATGCATGCAACCATCTTCCCGTAATGACTGATACAGAGTAGGTACTCAATCAATATTAACATTTAAAAAGCTTGCTGGAAAGAATTTTCTTTCTGGTGATGAGAACCAAGCAGAATTTCCTTTGGGGCAAGTCAGAAAATCCTGACGCCTTCATTTGTATTACTCGGGCTTCTACCTAGATAAAGCCTTTCTAGTCCCCATCTTAGGAACTGTACCAACCCTGCAGGATCCTGCTGGCCCATAAAGCAGAGAGGCTGGAGAGGAACTGGGTGGAGCTGATGGGATCCTGGATCTAGCCCTGCCCAGCTCCTGGGTTCTGGGCTTATGTGTTAGAGTTTCAGATTTGCATGTGTCCAATGGGAATAGTAATTCAATCTGATGGACTATGGTGATGGCCTCAGAGTGAACTGCAGGGTCAGAGGTGGGGAACCAAGTGCAATCATCTCATCCGAAAGCCCAGGGAGGCCTGGATCAGGGTCAGACCCCAGGTCAGGGTGGAGCAGAAGGTCCAGGTTGGAGGACTAGTAGGCAGGCTTGGGCAGCAGAACCAGGACTAGAGTGAGGAGAGTGGGCCCTGAGGACACAGAACTGAAGGGGCTGTGACCCTGGCAGAGGTCCCGTGAGTGGGAGGGGGGACATTTCTTCCCTCCCTGATGGGATCCCCTCATGCTGGGCTAGAGGGCCCTGGGTGATCATGTCCTCCACACCCTGCTTGGGACCTGGCTTCTCCCTCCATCTGGGACCTTCTTCTAGTCTACGTGGAGCCACCCTGACAGTGGAAGGCCTTGTGGCTCAGTGAGCCCTCCAGGGTCACAGTGAGTGGCTGCAATTGTGTGTCATTTGGGGAATTCTGAGGAGCCTCACTCATCCCGACCAAAGAGGAAAAACACTTCCTCCACCAGCTGTGCAAGTGCTGGTCTCTTCCGGCTCAGCCATTCAGATGGGTGTTTCCTCAAGTCTCTTGAACCTTTAGAGGATCCACAAAGTTCCACATGACCTTGGGGAGCAGGATCATGAAGCTGTCACAAATTAACATGTAACACCTAAGAGGTCAGTGGTGCTGACTGCTGGGTCAGGAGTCAGTGAGGTGGGCTGGAGAGTCCAAGAGGAACCAGCAACACATCTCCTGATCTCCAGGCAGCTGGGGCAGTGGATGGACTCAGGGACCTGCTTCTGGGAAAGCCAAGGACACAAGCCTTAGAAGACAGCAGATGGCAGACTAAAGGACTGTTAAGGTGCCTTTAGTTCTGACTTGTTTTTTTTTTTTTTTTCTACAAATTCTAAGTCACAGAGACAGCCAATCTGCAAAGGATGAGGGCACAGTGCTCAGGACTATGCTTTCATTTGAACAAATGGCAAATTTAGGGGATCCCCCAAACCACCCTCAGGTTTGAGAATTCCCTATAGAGCAGACAGGACTCACTGAGACCCATCCTGATCCCAGTGTATTACAGGAAGCCTGTGGGGTTCCATCAGTCACAGGGCAGAGTCTGGGCGGATTTCACACCTGAAGCTTCGATTGTCCCCATGATGCGTTACTGTTCTGGAACTTGGTGTGTGGCAGGGCACACGGAACACTGCCTGCCAGGGACACTCACCCATTTTAAAAAAAAGTATCCTGACTTGTGGTCTCCAGCCCCTCCCTGAGATCAGACTAATGTCTTAGAGTCCAGCTCCTCCAGAGGCCCCATCACACGTCTCCTTGTCAGACTGAACAGTGGCCAAAAGGCCCAGGCAGACAAGGACACTTATATCAGCCAGAATATTCTAGGGGCTTAGGGACCACTTCCCAGTAGCCAAGGGCAAAGATCAGGTTGACCCCTCACTACACACTGAGGCCCTTGAATGCCGGCTTTCTGCTCTAATCCCACTTCTCTTTGTTTCTCTGTGGAGTTCCCACTCACCAACTCTTTTAAAGTGCTGGTGTTGCCCTATCTCTGAGACATCTCTACCAAATGTGGTTGTTTTTTTTTTTTGGCTGAGCTACATGGCTTGTGGGATCCTTGGTCCCTGACCAGGGACTGAGTCATGCCCGAGGCAGTGGGAGTGCAGAGTCATAACCTCTGGACCACCAGGGAATTCCATCAAATATCTCTCTTAAGTTATGAGTATCCTAAGGTGACTTTTTTTTTATCTGTTAGAGGATTGAAGAAGTATATGGAGCATCTACAAGGTATAAAACCTGTGTTTAATGTTGAAAGAGGAAATTTTACTTTTGTAAATTTCTTTTCTAATTGATTTATAGTACTATCTCTGTATTTATGCAGAATAGACATTTTTGAACCTATTTTACAGACAAGCGAACTGCCTTTCTAACCACTTGACCTTCATTGTTACAGGGAAGACATGAATGCACTACATGAATATCTGAATGAACTGAAAAGAGACTTGGCTGGGAAGGAGCAAGAAACGCTCCCAAAAGAGCAGCTGGATAGGAAGAGGTTTCTGAAGAAGTTTCCTCGGGTGACACAGCAGCTGGTGGAGCTCAAAAACAAGCTCCAGGAGCTTGCAGACAATGTTGACAAAGTCCACAGGGACTGTACCATCTCCAATGTGGTGACCCACAGCACCGGCACTTTATCTGGTGCCCTGACCATCCTTGGCCTGGTTCTGGCACCCGTGACAGCGGGGGCCAGTGTGGCACTCTCAGCCACTGGGATAGGGCTGGGAGCAGCGGCTGCTGTGACCGCTGTGTCCACCAGCATTGTGGAACATGTAAGTAGGTCATCAGCAGAAAACAAAGCCAGTCAATTGATGTCAATTGGCATCAAGAAATGGAAGGTGCTCCTAGAGGTACTCAAGAGCAACCCCCAAATTGTTGACACAACAGAGAAATTGGCAAAAGCCGAGAAACACCTTGAAATAAATATACATGCCATGGAGACAGGTGAAGCCAACCCTGACTCTGCAGTCAATACAAACATCTACCTGAGCCCTGGGAGAATCGCAGCCCCAGCCATCCAGCAGGTAGAGGCAGGTTTCAAAGGCACAGCTGTGGCAGTTACCAAAGGAGCCCGAATCGCGGGGGCAGCCACTGCAGGGCTCTTCCTCCTGATGGATGTGGGCTTCCTGGTGAAGGAGTCAATGCACCTGCATGACGGTGCAAAGGCAGCATCAGCTGAAAACCTGCGGCAGCGGGCCAGGGAGCTGGAGAGGAAGCTGGAGGAGCTCACCCAGATCTACAAGTGTCTGCAAGAGGACCCAACTCCACCACCCCCAGAGCAGTGAGGGTCCAGGGACACATTCAGGGCCAAGGTGCAGAGGCACATTGTCAGGGAAAAAAGGAGAGTGAGACAAACTTGTTGGAGCTGAGATTTAGGAAACTGGTGTTTCTGCAGCTGAGCACAGGAGGGGAAGGGTGAATGCAGGTGATAGATGGGGAGAGAGAAGGAGCCTGGATTAAGGGAGGAAGGGGGACTAGAGAATGGGCGGGGGCCGAGGGAGAAACCTCTTGTTTTTTTCACACTGTGAACTTTCTATTTGTATTGAGGAATAGTCGATTAACAGTGCTGTGATAGTTTCAGGTGAACAGTGAAGGGACTCAGCCATACACATACATGTATCCATTCTCCCCCTAACTCCCTTCCCTTCAGAAACCACTTACTTTGAACTAAAGACGACACTGGGTGCAGAATACAGGGAGAGGCAGGGGAACTAGCAACGAGACACAGAAAGACAAAAGGGCTGAAAATGGGGGATAGTCAGAGAGGCAGCATCATTGGGATCCAGGGGAAGTAGCAGGAGCAGCTCTATCGCCCTTGCCGGGGTCTGATGCCCCAGCAAGTAGAGTCTCCCCCTGGTGGTGGCCTCTAGCCCGACTTCTCCAACAACTCGTCTTTGATCCCAGCATTTTATCTTAATTAGGCTGTGAGTTCTTTTGTTTGCTTGTTTCTTTAATTGAAGTAGAGTTGATTCACAATATTCTGTTAGTTCAGGTGAACATCGAAGTGATTCAGTTATACATAATTTATGTATATATCTATATTCTTTTCATTTTTTTAATTACAGATTATTATAAGATACTATTATTCCCTGTGGTATACATAAAGTCCTTGTTTTTTAATCCATTTTATGTATGGTAGTGTGCATCTGTTAATCCCACACTCCTAGTTTACCCCTCTCTCTCTTTAGTAACAACAAGTTATGTTTTCTATGACTATGAGTGGTTTGTTCATAAGTTCATTTGGACTCTTTTTTTTGAGCCATGCCAAGCAGTTTGTGGGATCTCAGATGCCCGACGTGGGATAAACGTGGCCATAGCAGCAAAACCACTAAATGTGAACCACTAGAGCACCAGGGAACGACCTAGACTATTTCTTAGATTCTCCATATAGGTGATATTATGTATCTGTCTTTTCTGCCAGACTTACTTCACTTAGTATGATCACCTCTAGATCCATACATGTTACTACAAAAGGCATTGTTTCATTCTTTTTATGGCTGAGTCATATTCCATTGTTTGTATGTACCACATTGTCTTTATCCCTTCATCTGTTGACGGACATTTAGGTTGCTTCCATGTCTTGGCTGTTGTAAATAGTGCTGCTATGAACATGGGGTGCATGTATCTTTTTGAATTGGAACTTTTTCTTTTCCAAATATATGCCCTGAAGTGGGGTTGCTGGATCACCTGATAGCTTGATTTTTAGTTTTTAAGGAACTTCTTTACTGTTTTCCATAATGGCTACACCAAATTATATTCCCAGCAACAGTGTAGGGGGCTTGCCTTTTCTCCACATCATCTCCAATATTGATTGTCTGTAGACTTTGACTTGATGGCCCTTCTGATTGGTAGGGGGTGATCTCTTATTGTAGTTTAGATTAGCATACACAGAGGATGAGATGGTTGGATGGCATCACTGACTCAATGGAGATGAGTTTGAGTGGACTCCGGGAGTTGGTGATGGACAGGGAGGCCTGGCGTGCTGTGGTCCATGGGGTCTTGAAGAGTCGGACACGACTGAGCGCCTGAACTGAACTGAATGAATAATTAGCAGTGTTCAGCCTCTTTGCATATGCTGGCTAGCCATCTGTATATCTTCTTTGAAGAACGGTCTATGTAGAACTTCAGGCAGTGGCTTCTTGGTGACAGTGGTGGTGATGATGGTGGCGGCAGCAGTGGTGATGACAACTCAGTGGATGGAGCATCTGACAAGTATCCAGGTGCCCTTTGAGTTCAGGTGCACCGAGAGACCAGTGAAGTTCCCATGAAATTCCCAGTGTTGTGTAGGAACAGAGATTGATTTGGGAAAAACAGAAAGAAAGATGAAGCAGAAGACATCATCAGGTCAAGGAACTATGCGGTGTGTCAAGGAGATCAACCAGCCTGGGGTCAACAGACAAGGCCTCTCTGACCCTCAATTTCCTCCTCAGTTGGGGATGAAGCAGAATAAGGTATTTAGGACCATCTGCCTCTCTCTACATTGTGTTCTACAGACTTTAGTCCAATAAATATGAATTGATTGATTGAGGCTCCTTGCATTGATTGATGAGCTCAGCTGCCTGACCTCCTTCCCCATGAGACTGTCTCCCAGGGTCTCAGGAAGCACGTCCTCCATGGCTCCTCTGCCTGCCCGCTGGGCTCCCATAAAGTTGTTTCCCTCAGACCCTGGAGCCCCGCAGGCCCCATGGGACACCAGGAGGAGCCCATGTCATCTGACTTGGGCTGAACACGGGGATGCCCCTCCTCCAGCCCCGGGGACAAGGAAGGACACGGGTCACCCGAGGGTAATTGAGAGCAGAGGGCTTGTGTGCAGGTGTGAGGAGGGGGGTCAGCCGTAAACAGAGGGGCAGAGAGAGAGCACACGCCTCACCCAGGCTGCCTTCACGTTTCACCAGGACTCCTGTAGGAACTTCCAGAACGGTCTTCCTGTGTTTACCTTGGGGCACTGCCCTGCCTCACCTGTCTATTCCCCACATGGGGCTAGAATGACTCTTAAGAATATTGATCTTAGCCATACCTGCTTCCCCTCCTCCACAGCTGCCTATGACTCTGAGCACAGACGCTCAAAGCCTCGCTGCAGCCTAGCCTGCTGGAGCCTGTGGTCCCCCCTAGGGCAGAGCTGGATGCCAGGCTCACTCCATCCCCAGGAGCAGGACTGAGTGGCTTGGGAAAGTGGGCAGGAAGGAGGGAAGTTCCATCCAAGGCCATGTTCTGACCTGGCCACCCATCTGGGATTGCACCTGCCTGGACCTTCTGAGGAGCCTTCATGAGATGCCTCAGGATCCTCCTCTCCAGGGAGGAGAGGGGAGCATCTGGGTGTGGCTCTCACCTCCAAGGGCCTGCTCCACATGGGCACCAACTCTCTGTGTTTCCACGTGTGGGGCATGTGAGCACCTAACAGTTTCCCATGCCTGGAGCCCAGGGCAGGAAGCCAGAGACCTGGGACCTGGAAATGATCCCAGGATGTCACCTAAGTCCCTCCCCACGTGCTGCAGAGCCTTCTCCACACTTTTGTCCAAACCTCCCTCGGAAGACTTTCCTCACTGCCTCGGACTCCCTCTCAGCCCGTGTTTTCCTGAGGCTTCAACCGGTCCTCTCAGTCCTTCTTGAAGATGTCAGCAGTCATTGGCCATCGCCTACCTGACCTTCAGAGATGTGAGTTCATTCCTTCATCGGTTCTTCATCAGTTCCTGGAGAATTCCCATCCTGCACAGACTTCTCTGGGCAGGGTTTCAGGCACTGGGTACAGAACCATTCTGTGTCCACCCCCATCTCCCCCCAGCCCTTAGAGCTGGACTCCACTGAGCTCAATGTGCGGCTGATGCAACTCCACGGTGACCTGTGTCAGGTGAGATCCTTGTAGTTCTGAGCAACAGAAACTGCATCTGGCTAAGTGGGCACTAAGAGGGTGCACTGAGAGGGAAGAAGTCCAGGTCAGAGGATAGAAAGAAGTCCCAAACATGTACAGTTCAGGGAGGACAGGAAGCAGGACATGTCCCCCTCCAGGATCCCACAGTCTGTCCCCTGAGGTCCTGTCAGCAGGAGGCTTAGGTCCAAACACCTGGAATCTCAGTGTCAAGTTCCCAAGAGACAGTCTGGGCCTGGGGACAGTATCCTCAGACTGATAGTTCAGGCTGAAGGATGAGGAAGATGAATGAGTAACAGGGACCTGAACCCTGGGGGAAAGTCTCAGGTAGAGAGGCTCCAGATTGAGTGCTTCCTGGATGCACACGTGCCCTCTGCCCAGACCAACAGACATGACTCTCCTCATGTTGTTCTGGGTCCAAGTACCCCACACACGACAGTAAGTGCACCGCCCACTTCCCCAGCTGGAGACAAACACGAATCCCCTCCACCTGCTGCATCTTGCAGTGATGTCAAGGGTGAAGGGCCCCAGCGCGATGCCAGTGCTTCTCCTGGTCCATCGGGCTCCTTTCTCAGTATTCTGCATGTATATTATATATGTGCAGGCAACAGGGAGGTGCAGTGAGACCCCGACCCCCAGGAACATTGCTTTCCTGATTCCAGTCTTCACTGGGATCCCACTTCCTGTTCTTCTTTCCTGCGGGGAAATTCACCCCTGTACAGCCTGGGCTGGGCCATCGCTGTGTCAGCACTGTCACCTGGGTCCTAATCAGGACCTCACTGCACCTCTGAGAGCATGTGTTTCTCACCCCAACAGAGAACAGGAGGAAGCTGGGCCCAGGGACCAGGAGAGTGGCTGAGGCCCCTGCCTGGGGAGGGCCATCCTGGGTGGGCCCTCTGGATGTCTTGAGCCTCCTCCCTGATCCATGTTGAGCTGATTGGTCAGGAGAACGCAGGGTGTTCTGTTCCAGGAGGAAGTGAAGCAAGCATGTGATGTTTCTGTAACACAGCTCATCCTGGGTCCAGTGCAGAGTACCCACCCCGCTGGGAGCCCAGACCATGCAGCTGTCTGTTCCCACCTGCTGTCCTGTCCTCTGTGGGGAGAGGTGGGCAGGGATGTGTGCTGCACACATGTGTCCGCCACCCAGGGCCTGAGTGCCTCCGGGCAGAGCCTCTGCTGACAATTTCATGTTTCTCTCATGCCTTGGTGCTGGGCATCTTTAAGATCCTGCTCCCATCTCTCAAAAATGCCTGGAAGTTCACAGTAAGTTGTTCTTTTTCAAAGGGTGCTGTCCTGGACCTCATACCGGTGATCACTGCTGAGTCTGGGCAGAGCCCTCCCTCCAAAGATAGGGACATTGTTTTTGAAAGACAGCAGATGTGTTATGCCCAACCACTCTTTAACCTGATAATTAAAGAAGCTGTATATTTCCTTATGAAAACACTACAACTAACGGTTCAGATTCAGAAAATGGGGTAAAACCTAGAGAAGTAAAATAATTCCCCCAGTAAGATTATTGGCCATCTCCCTACAGTGCAGCTGTGTTTTTAGAAGCAAACTTCAAAAATCTTGTCATTTCTTCTGTACATACTTCAGTTCATCCCTATATTTTAAAAAGGTCTTTGCCTGGTAACTTTCCTCGTGGCTCAGAGGTTAAAGCGTCTGCCTCCAATGCGGGAGACCGGGGTTCGATCCCTGGGTTGGGAAGATCCCCTGGAGAAGGAGATGGCAACCCACTCCAGTATTCTTGCCTGGAGAATCTCATGGATGGAGGAGCCTGGTAGGCTACAGTCCACGGGGTTGCAAAGAGTCGGACTCCACTGGGCGACTTCACTTCACTTGCCTGATGGCCAGACCCTAAAGAATTTGCCCGCAATGCGGGAGACCCGAGTTCATATCCCTGGGTTGGGAAGACTTCCTGGAGAAGGGAATGGCAACCCACTACAGGAATCTTGCCTGGAGAATTTCATGGACAGAGGAGTCTGCCGAGCTACAGTCCATGGCTTCACAAACACTTGAACACAACTGAATGACTAACACTTGGCAAACGTTTAAGTTCGCTCTGCCCATATTGTTGGAATTTAGGCTCTTGCAACTTCCTCCCATTTAAATAACACTGCAGTGAACATATTTGTGTATTAAGTTTCCCCTTCATCTTTGAAGCTGTTTTTCTGGGGGTGGGCCCTGCAGATGACATTGTTGGGGTAAAGGGAATGAGCGCTTTAAAGGCTCCATGTGTCTGACCCATTCCCCCCTGCCGCCCCCGCCCCGGGTGTCCCTGCAGGCTGACTTCACCATCGAGGTGTGGCCAAGGCCACCTATGAGGGCATGTTCACACCACCTGGTGCACAGCCTCCAGTGGCTGGATCCCATGGAGTGGACCTAATTGAACAGGGGTGTCCTCAGTCTGTGGAGGTCCTGGCTTACACGAAAGCTGGTTCTTCTCAGTAAACTGTGTTGCTTGCACAGAGTAGCTAACAATTGTTTTCACTCGGATGCTGGGTTACACTCAGTCTGGGCCCAGCCTCCTCGTCAATGACAGTTATTGATGAGAGACTTGCCCTGTCACAGCGCTGCTCCCAAGCCACTGGTGGTGCGCAAGGGCTTCCCCTTGCTTCTGGGCTTCCCCTGCTTCGCTCCTTAGGTTCCTAAGTATGTTGAAGCCCCTCTTGACTTTAAACTACCTGTTTCAAGAAACACTCTTTCCCTAATCACCTAGGGTAATGTACCAGAGCCCCGATATCCACTGCCCCCTTGGTTAGAAATGCACGGGGCAGAGATGCCAGCAGGTGAAATCCCTTCAGGGCCCAGGTTCTGTGTTTCTCTGCAAGTCTGACTCCTTACCTGTCCCGTGCTGGCCCCCACGTGCCCCCTTCCTGGGGTCCCTCCAGCCCGTTTTCCCTGCACCAGGAGAAGTCTGTGCGCAGAGCTTTAAGACCGATCCAGGGCCTTGGTCTTTCTCTAGGACTCCGTGGTGGCTGGGGTGGCATGTGGTCAGCGGTCAGCTCTCCTCTTCTACCTCAGGGTACTGGAGATCGAGAGCAACCTGTACCGCATGGGCCAGAGCGGTACAGGTTTTCTTTGGGCTACTGTGCTGGCCCATCTGGAGGAGGAGTGGGACCTGAAGATCATCGATGTCATCATCGGCTTCCAGGCCTGATGCAGGGGCTACCTGGCCGGGAAGTGAGTCCCGGGACGCCCACCAGCAGCTCAGGGCCCCCAGCTGTCCTGTGTGGAGGCACTGAGGAAGCAGGGCCTGGCAGCCCTCACCCAGGCAGGTGTCCCCCGGGGAGGCCCACATGGCTTTCCCGCCCCACTGCTTCCTGGATTTCTGCCTGAGGTTTAAAGTGAGCAGGTGGGAGTGGTGACTGTGCTCCGATTTTCCCTGCAGAAAAACCCCTGCCTCACACTCTTCCTCCCTGTGTCCCTTCTGTAGGCGTGACACCCAGATCTGGCTGTCCCCAGAGGACCCCGAGCTCTGGGGAAGAGGCATCCTTGAACTCCAGCAGCTCCTGTGGGGTCAGAGGCAGACTTGTGCAGGTCAGGGGGCAGGGCAGCTGCCTGTTTGCCTCTTGACTCCTCTGTGTCTGGGCTCTGGGGCTTGTGTCCTGGCCTGAGCCCTGAGCTCTGGGGACAGGGTGGCAAATGAATGTTTGCAGGATGTGAGCTGCTGACATTCTCCCACCAAACACAAGTGCCTGAGTTGCTGGAACAAAGTGCCCACCTCTCCCCTCCTCTCAGCTCCCTTATCTGCAAAACACGTCAGATACATAACAGTTGGCTGTTACAAACAAACTATGGTTGGCTATCCTCATGGAATAATCTCCTGTCCCTCCCTCAAAACCTGGGGGGAGGGGACCATAATGGCCCAGGGACATTTCCAGGGGTGAAGCAGCCCTGAGGGAAGGGCAGGCGGGCCTCCATGGGGCATCCAGGTCCACTGTAGTCACTTCTGCTTGAGGCAAACCGAGAAGTTCACCAACAGTCCAGCTGTAGGACTCTCAGACTGTGGGAACTCGACCTCCATTTCTTCATCTGTGAAACAGAGCCAGCACTCCTAGAGCTGATGTGAGATTCAACAGGAAAGGCGTGGACGGTGTGAGCACAGCGCCTGCCACATGCTCAGCCCCCATCCACAGAGGCTCTTTGCTCAGGAACCAAACGGAGACAGGGCCAGCTCTCCGTTGCCAACTTCTCTGAGTCGCCAGGACACTGGCTTTCTGATAAAAGTTCTCCTTTTGGAGAGAAAAAAATCTGTTGTCAGGTGGAGATAAGCCGAGATAGAAAAAGGCAACTTGCTCTCAGCCCTTCCCACGAACTTCTGCATCCACATTATGGCAGTGACCACCAAGGCCAGCCTTGCTCATGTGGACTAAATGCACTAGTTCCGTCCCTGCCAGCAGGGCTAAGTCTAGAGGGATCTGATCAAAAGGAATGGGGGGAAGCGCATGGACAGAGTGGCTGAGGGGTGGCCTTAGGCCCCTCTTCTAGGTACCATGGGAGGAGAACAGGAAACAGTGGACTCTAAGGCGAGGTCACGGAGGGCTTCTCAGAGGAGGTGATGCCAGATTTGGGCTTTGCAGAAAGCATTTCTTCCAGTTGGATGCAGCAGGTGTCCCTGGAAGAAGAACCTAGAAGTGTGAGTGAATCCTAGAAGCCACCTGGACGTGGCCCTCAGCAGTAGAGTGTGACCAGTGTGCACTGAGCAGCTGGTCTGTTCTAGGACTGTACCTCATGCTGGTGGCACGAAGGTGAATGAGGCAGGCAGGCTGGTGAGTGTGGGGTTGGAGGGGTGAGAAGATGGAATGGGGGAGTGAGTGGGGAGTGATTTGCCAAGGGACTCACGGTGTGTTGGTGGCAGGTCTTCCTTCATGGAGCCTGAGACGGAGTGGACTGTGTCAAGAAGGATGTGGAATGTCAGGACTGGGCTTCTTTCTCTAAGCGGGTCAGCTGGAGGTGGAAATAGTCCCAGGGTGGGGCCTGGTGGGCAGAGTGTTTGTTTGACTTGAACCACTCAGAAGTGAGGGTTTTGCTTTCACTTTTGCTTCCCAGAGTATATCTAGGCACAGAGGGTGTGTGTGGTCATTGCAGAGATGCACAGCTGGCGGCTGCCTCTGCACAGCTGAGAACGTCTGGATCTTGTTCACACTCAGCCAGAGGAAAACCCCTGGGTAAGCAGAGGGGAGGGACCCTGCCCATCTCCCCATCCTCAGGATGAATGTCTGAGAAAGGATGATGTCACTAGTTGACAGAAAAAGGGAACTGGAAGCGCAGAGAGGTGAGGTCATGGCCGAGGCAGCAGATTAAGCAGGGGCAGAACCTGGATGTGGAGGCAGGTGTGTCTGAGGGCTTCCTCCCAGCCAAGGACCCCTAAACAGAGCAGAGGGAGGGCCACAGCTGCTCAGGTGGGCTCAGCTCAGGATGTGGACTCCTGAGACATGAGTGGCGACCCCAGAAGGAAGGTGGGTGTTGGGTGTGCTTAGTACTTTGGGAAATTGGAGGAAGCAGACAGGGTAGAGGAGGACAGGGGAGTCAGAGCCTCCCCTCCTATAGCCTGGCCACCTTAATACTGTCCCCAGGCTGCTAGGCTGGGGCTGATGGGGGAAAGGGGATTTTTTTCGGTTACAAGGAATCAAAGTTTGTTGAAAAACCCTATCTCTGAGAGCCAGGCTCAGTGCCAGGCCCTTGGGGACACTGAGACCTGGATATAGACAGGAAACCAAGTGGGGAGTCGAAGGGCATTGGCTTCCTGTGTTTGCCAGGCCCTCTGCTCAGGATGTGGGTGATGGGAGGTCCTGTGTGGGGAAGGTGGCCCTGCAGGAAGAAGTGAGAAGGGCTCACTGCACAAGGTCCACATACATCCCGGTGTTGCAATGTTAAGATAAAAAGCCAAACTCTACAGACATCAGTATAACAGGAGGGGCATGAGCTTAGATCTATGTTTTTTACCGGCAGAGACAACCCTAGAAACGTTGGGGTATTAAAACCACATTCCCACCCTGCCCTTGTACCCATGTCCAAATGCCTGGTCTTGGCCTCCTCTCTGCCCACAGAACTGTGTGACCCTGGGCAAGCTACCTCCTGGGGAATTGTTTGTTCTATTCTCTTACTAAGTTTTTAAAAGCTGATTTCCATTTTCTCTGTGGGTGCAGATGTTTTTTTCTGACCTGGTTTATGGGATCCTTGGCAATTTTCATTTCCAAGAGTTCAGTAGGTCAGAATTACCATTATATCTTGTGAATGTGTATATTTAGAAAGGCTTTCTCAAATCAATGTTATTTTTAATGCTTCCTTCAGTCCCCTCAGTTTTTTCTCTCTGGTTATGTTGGATCCTTTGAATGATTGATTGATTAGGATCTTTAGTTTCTTCTCCATTGTCTTCCTCTGTCTCTCCTTCTCCCCTCCCTCCCTTTCTAATTTTAACAGGAGGAACTGGGGTTGTGCTGTGTCACTGAGAGGCTGCTTGTTTCATGTCCCCATAAGGGGTCCCACCCCTCATATTTTGAACCGGCTGTGCCCAGAAGGGCAGAGGGTGCCCAGAAGCCCTAGACAGGAGGAGCAGCAGAGAAGAGACAGGGCCCCTGATGATGTGGGAGGGTTCTCAGACCTGGAGAAACTGAGCAAAAAGGGACCACGACCAGGAGTAAAGTGCGGCCTTCAAGAGGAGCTGGAGAGCAACTGGGGGAAGGTGGCAGAGGGAGGCTTGGAGCTAGGCCTCCAGGGACAAGTAACCCGTCACGCGGTGAGGCCAGTGGGGAAGCGCATGTCGTGGAGAGGGGCAGCCTGTGCCAAGTGAGGTGCCAGTCTCGTGCAGCAGGCCCTGTGGAGACAGAGAGTGTGAGGAAGACAGGAGCTGGGGCAGTCGGGAGAGTCCGGGTGCTCGGCCAGGGACTTTCTTAATGCCCCTTTCCCTTCCCAGGGAGGGTTCCTGCAGGCACATGAGGGAGATGGGGAGAATCTGTCTGCCCACGAGGAGGGGAGGGATGCATGACTGGCCATGCAGCTGGGCAGGGCCAGGCTTCTCCAGGGTCCTCCCCTCTCCCACCAACAGCCTTTCCAGAAAGGGACCAATCAGAGGCTAACAGAGGAGGAAGCCTGGATAGGAATCCAGCAGAGGAAGCACTATCAGGATCCACATGCATCTGAGGCCCCAGACAAGGGTCAGGACCAGGCCAAGAATGGGACGGAATGATGGAAGGATGAGGTAGAGGGTTCAGATGTGTTTACGAAGTTTTGGCATCACCCAGGATCCAGCCCTTTCTGCCCAAGCCCTCCTCTTCTCTCTGCCTTGGCTCTTGGTCCTCGTGTTTCATGATATCATTCAGCTGTCCTGGCTCCTGGGTCATGCAGCTTCCAGGCAGAGAGGGCAGCGCGGGACCAGCCAGCTCTCTTCTCCCACCTGCTTCAAGGTAGACCTGCCTGTGCGAATTCTCTCCCATCACACAATCAGTGCCTCCAGCCTCCACCACCAGGCACACTCCCTAGTGAACAAGTTACTCTTCCTGAGGGACAACCCCAGGCATCACAGAAAGAAGGTGATAGAAAGATTCTAGGATGGGAGCTCAGGTGAGGGGATTTGGGGGAGGCTCTAAGGAAATGGGGGCTTCCCTGATAGCTCAGTTGGTAAAGAATCTGCCTGCAGTTCAGGAGACCCCAGTTTGATTCCTGGGTCGGAAAGATCCCCTGGAGAAGGGAAAGGCTACCCACTGCAGTATTCTGGCCTAGAGAATGCCATGGACTCTATAATCCATGGGGTTGCAAAGAGTTGAACATGACTGAGAGACTTTCTCTCACTCACTAAGGAAACGGGTCCACTCTAGATTAGGTGACACAGAAAATGAGGGGCACTTCTATCAGTGGGGGTCTCAGTAACTCATCTATGGAGACGGGAGACCAGAGTGAGCATAAAGGTGTGACTGGTAAAGAAGGAGTAGTCATGCTTTTCAGCCAAGGGAGAGGGTGTCGTGTTGATGGGGGCACAGTGACGGGTGTTTGCTGTCTCCTTTGCTCCTTCTCTCAGGGTGACCCTGTGTGAGGCTGGAGTTCTGTGAGAGCCTTTACATCCAACGGGAGAAGAGCATCACCCTATTGTGATACCAGGCCAGCCTTAGGATGTCAGGGGTATTCTTTCCTTCTCAGTCCTTTATAATGGTCACATAAATAGACAGAAAGGAATATATCCATCGATTTTAAGACTCCTCTTATTATTAAATTCAATTAACAGTGAAATATTTCCCACTACACTTACTCCTCTTTGCAGCATAGCTACCTTTTGTAAGCTTTATGTCTCCCTTCTTAGCCACACTTGATATAAACTCTTCTCATTGAATTGTTATGAACTCATGGCCTTTCTCAGAGTCAACTTGGCCCAGTGAAACATGATCATAGTATTCACTTTCCATCGTCAGCAACATTATTATATGTGAGTTACATTAAAGTTGCTCAGTCAGGTCCGACTCTTTGTGATCCGTGGCCTGTCAGAGGAGCCTGGCTCCTCTGTCCGTGGAATTCTCTAGACCGGAATACTGGAGTGAGTAGCAATTCCTTCTCCAGGGGATCTTCCTAGGGCTCGAACCCAGGTCTCTCACATTGTAAGCAGATTCTTTACCATCTGAGCCATCAGGGAAGCTCATTTCATGTGGGTGCCCCTTCCAAATGCTGCTCTGAACGTTTCCAAGAGAATCTTTGCCTTTGGGGGTGTATAGATGCCAACCTGTGGATATAGATGCCGACCTGTGGAACTGACCTCCCCTTCAAAGAGTCTTGCTTCCTTTGAGTGGACCGAAGCCCATGGGTGCACATGTTTGTGGGCAAGGTGCTGCCAGATGATGGCTCTGTTTAAGGCCACAGGTCACTGTGATTGTCCTGGTTTACATGTATTATCATCCCTCCTTTTCCTAGAGAGCTTGGCTTCATCATCACAAACATGTCTGCTACACTGACAGTTGTCACATCGGGTGTCAGCTTACTTCTTATTGTCTCTTAATCCAATTGCTTCCACCACTTTTATGTGGTGGTGCCAGAAATCAACCCATTCTCATGGGTTACTAACTACTATGAAGTGACTTCTGCTTTTATAAAATTAAAAAAATCCAAAATGCTAAATGCATATGTTTAAAACAAACCAGTTTATACAGATGGTTCTGTACACCCCTTCATAGTAAAAAGCACTTTCAGTTGTTTGCTTTTTCTTTAGGTAATTAAGCAACATCCTTAGATAACATCCTTACTTACAGGGTCACTGAGAGAAGTAAAAATAAATGAATGCTTGAGAAGCACTTAGAATGCTGCCTGGTGCAGAGTGGGAAGTCGTCAACCACAATAGCTAATAAACATTAAGTATCATATTTTCCTTTTCCTAATTTAAAAAGTTTTATACTATTAACTTACTTCTTACCAGGGAAGATAATGATTTCAGTTATTCTTATACTTTTTCTTATATCTCTCATTATCTTCTCCTAATATCATTATATCACTAATGTTATATCTTCTATTAGAAAACTTTGTGGTTATATGCACTTTATTTGTGCCATTGTTTCTTAGGCCCTCAGGTTCAACTGGTGTTTCTTGATTCCCCACTTTGTAAAATGAGACTAATTCTCTTTCTCCCTTCAGTGCTTCAGCTTCCAACTTCTAGAAGTGTGATTTAATATTCATATTGATTGACAGCAAATAAATTTAGTTCTCATATTTAAATGCTTTGTTCTAGAAGTTAAAAGTCAAAGAAGAGAATTTACAGTTTTGTGATGTTTAAATGTTTCTCTTGAGTAACTTGTATTAACACTATGTATTTGCACATACATTTTGGCACAGCTTCAGTTTTTCCTGATGTTTGGAATTGCCTTTGTTTTCACCCCGTGCACTGTCTGTCTTCAAATTTCCTCCATTTCTTTGCTCCTGTGCCTCATATGATACCGAGTCCCCTGTCCCCACAGACTCTGGACTTTTTACCCCATTCTGAACTGGTTTCTCTCTACATCTGCTGTGTGCCCAGCTGTGATCCTTGGATTCCCTTCTCTCTGGGTTGATGTTGCTGATTCCTGGATCACATTCAGGAATCTTTCTTTCTCTTGGTTATCCTTTGCATCATCACACACACACACCTTTTCTTTCCCTCTGCACCTCACTCTCAAGTAACTTGCTAAGGAACGACTGTGAATAGCAACGTTTCTATTCTCCACTTAGCTCCATTTCTTCTGTCATTTAAAGAAAACTTCTGGAAGCTTTTTTTGACCTTCTTTTCCAATCTTTCTTTAGACTTATTTGGTAAACACTTATTAATTCCCAAGATTTTTTTTGTCTGTTTCATTTTTTCCCACTTCTCAGTGTATCTCATCTTATGAATAAAAATCCTTTCTAATGACTTAATGATCTGGGTTCAAGTTTTAAAAATTATTTTCTTCCTTCAGAATTGTCCATCCATCTCTTCTGGTGTCATTTCTCATCTGTTTGTCTTAGTCACCCTTTTCCACATTGTCATCGTTTCCATGTATATAATCCTGGACGACCCATTCATATTTAAGAGGGAGTAAAGTTGACTGGTAAGCTGCCCTGTAGATTGCTTGCCTGCTGCTGCTGCTGGTGCTAAGTCACTTCAGTCGTGTCCGACTCTGTGCCTCCCCATAGACGGCAGCCCAACAGGCTCCCCCGTCCCTGGGATTCTCCAGGCAAGAGTACTGGTGTGGGTTGCCATTGCCTTCTCCGAGAGTGCTTGCCTGAGGACCCCTAAATTCCAGAATACAAAAATATTTTTTCTGGAGTCTCTGAATTAAGATTTTCCTCTGTCCGGTGTGGATTTGCGTGAATATGTGATGGGATGTGGGATGCTGGGACTATCCCCTGCTTTCTCCTCTGTGTCACTCTCATTTTGCTCTAAGCAAGCATTCCTCTAGCCTGTACACCTTCTCTCTGTTTCTTCCCTCCACTCATTCTTTATTCAGCAGTCACTTCTTCATCCAGTCAGTCTTCAAACTATTGCTGAAGACTCTGGGCTCCTGTTGCCCACATTCCTGGCTTTATATTAGCAGCAGAGCACCGAGAGGCAAGGTATGGGCTCTTGAGCCCAGTAAGTGGGTTGAAACCTCGTCTGTCATGGACAAGATTTCTGACCTTGGGCAAGTCACATAACATCTATGAAAAAAGGAGGGGAGTTGGGGTACATATCTCAAGTGTTACTGGAATGATCCAAATTATATTCGGTAAAGTCTTAGATCAACTATCAGTACAGAACAAAGACAACAAACACAGAGACGCCTCCTATCAGTAGCCATTATTACACTTTAAGCATGTTTCCTATCATTTCAGTCAGGTCTCAGGAGGAGGAGCTGATAAATGCACTTTTGTCTTCTTAAATACTGCTGAATGTAATCAACATTTGCTTCCTTTCATCATCTACCAAGGCAATGTAATCTCAAACAGAATTAAAAAATTCTCTCTCAATAAAGATCTGTTTTAAAGTAGAGACTTCTGAGAATTGGCAAGATTAAAAGAACTGACACCCTCATATATGAATATAACTGTAATAAATTGGTGCAATTTTTTGGCACAACAGAGCGACTCTAGGTATGAAAACATTTAAAATGTTTAGAGCTCTGACCAAATCATTTACGTCCAGAAACAGCTTAAGGACACGGTCTCAAGTACAGGCAAAGTTTCATACAAGAAGAGTGTTCTTTACACTATTATTTACACAAACAATTAGAAACACCCCAAAGTGCCACAGTCAGGGGAGGACCGCAGAGAGGATTGGGCGCCATCCAGGTCCTCAGCTGCCCAGGGCAGGGCTGCAGGGAGGGGGTTGTGAGAGAAAGGCTCCTGCAGAAGGAAGGAGAGTGTGGGCTGTGGGAGCTGCAGCACCAGAAACTTTATCAAGGCAGAGATTCAGGCACAGGGAGCAAGGCATCATTTTGGAATAAAAAGAGTCATTTACCAATTAACATATATCCCCAGGTAAGTATTTTTGAATATTGTTGAGAGTAGAGCATAGTTATCATTAACCTGCTATTTGAATCAGAAAGACTTGGGTTCAAGTCCAGACTCTGGCACCAGCATGAAGTCTTGGGCTGACCCATGTTTAGGTGAGTTTCAGGAGCCTGCACATCATAGACACTGAATCAATAGTAGTTATTACCAATTATGACACAGGTGTCCGAACCTCACATAGTTCCCAGAGTATTCCTTTCTATGCTCCTTTCTATGTGTTCTTCTGTCTCTGGTTTTACTGCTCCTATAACTTCACAGATGGCTGTCTCCTGTCTGACTACCTTCTCCCTGTGCCCCAACAGGAGAGCAGGACTCTGACTCAGCTTGGAAGGAGCTGTAGGTGAGTGACTTTTCTTAACTAACAGCCAGCAGAGCCCAGGGGACAGGGGAACGCAGAGCGTTAAGTCCCTGGTGGCACTGGTGGCCGTCCCAGGGGAACCCACCAGAGGGCTCCTCCTCGCTGCTCCCTGCAGCCACTGCTCACTGGTGATCTAGCCCACAGTCTGTTTTCTCTTCCCCAAGGGTGAAGCCACACCTCCTTTCAGCCTGACTTGGACGGGTGAGCCGAAGGGACATCTCCGAGACCCTGCTGCTGCCATCATGAGCTCGATAGACCTCTTTTACTGCTCAGGTAGTCAGCTGTCTCTTGTCTGGCTGGTTTCCACTTGTGATCCAGAATTGAGGGTGGTGCCTCCAGGCTGAGACAACCCACAAAGGAATCAAAAACCAAGAAGGGGGTGGCTAAGCATTCCGGAGTCCTCCAGAGAGGCCAGGGGAGCCCCCTGCATTCAGGGTTCTATCCGTACAGCCTCAATCCCAGCCCTCTCCTCAGGGCACCAGAGCACGGTGTCTACTTCCTCCTCCACTGCCATCCAGCAAGGGACTCAGAAGTGAGGCCAAGACAGCCCGCAGTGAGGGGGACAGCTGATGGGGATCCCCAAGGTCAGGCGGGAGAGGGAGGGGAGGTCCCCCAACATCCCTGGAGCTTCTCCTGCCCTCTCCCTTGCTCCAAGCCTCCTTGTGCTCCCAGACCCTGGGGTGTCACCATAGAGGCTGTTTCCTCCAGTTCTTGCCGTGCCACCCCCTCCACCTCAGCCACTCCACAATGGTTAGGGGACCCTGAATTGAACTCAGGTCAGGACTGTGCCTCCTCAGTCCTCAGGGAGGGGTGGTCAGAGCTTTAACATATGAACTGGGGCAGAGGGGACATATATGTTCCGCCCATAATACCAGGGACCTTTGGTCAGGAAGATGGACCTTAAACACATTTTCAGTTCAGTTCAGTTCAGGCGCTCAGTCGTGTCCAACTCTTTGCAACCCATTGACTGTAGCACGTCAGGCCTCACTGTCCATCACCAACTCACAGAGTTTACTCAAACTCATGTCCATTGAGTTAGTGATGCCATCCAACCATCTCATCCTCTGTTTTCCCCTTCTCCTCCCACCTTCAATCTTTCCCACCGTTAGGGTCTTTTCAAATGAGTCAGTTCTTTGCATCAGGTGGCCAAAGTATTGGAGTTTCAGCCTCAGCATCAGACCTTCCAGTGAATAATCAGGACTGATTTCCTTTAGGATGGACTGGTCGGATCTCCTGGCTGTCCAAGGGACTCTCAAGAGTCTTCTCCAATACTATAGTTCAAAAGCATCAATTCTTTGGCACTCAGCTTTCTTTATAGTCCAACTCTCACATCCATACATGACTACTGGAAAACCATGGCTTTGACTACACAGACCTTTGGTGGCAAAGTAATATCTCTGCTTTTGAATATGCTGTCTCTGTTGGTCATAACTTTTCTTCCAAGGAGCAAGCTACTCAATGCCATTTATATTCCACCACACTTTCTTCTAATTTTATTCTTTTCTTTTTCCATCTAGAGAGTGAAACTGTTTTTCAAGTTGTTGTTGAACATTCCCAGGTCACAGAAAAGAAACTGACGGTCTTACTCCGAAACTGGAAGATATTTGTGGTTAAGGCCAATATACCCAGGTAACATGCATGGGTTTACCAAGAATGTGACTCAGATCCCTCTGCCCCAGGCTAGGTTCCTCCTGGCAGGTACACCTCCTCCAGGCAGCATCCTGTAGTTGGAGTCAGGGATGGTCCTTCTCAAGATCCCAATAGCAGTGTTTCCTTTATGGCATTTGGTGGCAGTGAATGGCCTTGTGTGGTGAAGAGATGAAACCTGCTACAGGGGCAGGTTATGTGACCTTGGACATGTGACTGAACTACTCTCTGCCTTAGTTTCTTCATCTGTTCAGTTTTATTGTGCAGACACTGAGATCATGCATGCAAAGTGCTTTGCATGATGGCTGACACAAAGTAGGTGCTCAATTAATATTAACTTTGAAAAAAACTTCTTGGGAAGAGATAGGGGCCAAAGATCTTTTTCCTAGAGAGGAGGACAAAGCAGGGCTCAGTTTTGAACAAGTCAGTAAATCCTTCCAACATCCTTTTGTGTTCCTGGGGATTCTGACTAGAGTCCTTTCCTTCCCCGACTTAGGAACTGTACCAACCCTGCAAGATCCAGCTGGTCCATATGGCAGAGAGGCTAGAGAGGAACTGGGTGGAGCTGGTGGGGTCCTGGCTCTAGTCCTGCCCAGCTGTGGGGCTCTGGGCTTATGTCTTGGAGCCCCAGATCTGTCCTGTGTCCAGTGGGAATAGCAATTCAATCTGATAGACTATGGTGATGGCCTCAGAGTGAACTGCAGGTCAGAGGTGGGGAAGCAAATGCAATCATCTCATCCAAGGGCCCAGGAAGGCCTGGACCAGGGTGGGACCAGGGGTCAGGGTAGAGCAGAGGGTCCAGATTGGAGGATGAGTAGGCAGGCTTGGGCAACAGGACCAGAACTAGAGTAAGGAGAATGGGCCCCGAGGACACAGAAGTGAAGGGTCTGTGACCCTAGCAGAGGTTTCGGGAGTGGGAGGAGGGACATTTCTTTCTTCCTTGATGAGATCCCCTCATGCTGGGCTAGAGGGCCCTGGGTGATCATGTCCTCCACACCCTGCTTGGGACCTGGGTTCTCTCTCCATCTGGGACCCTCTTCTAGTCTATGTGGAGCGGCCCTGACAGTGGGAAAGCAGTGTGGCTCAGTGAGCCCTCCAGGGTCACAGTGAGTGGCTGCGATTGCGTGTCATTTGAGGGATTCTGAGGAGCCTTATGCATCCCCACTGAGGAGGAGAACAGTTCCACCACTAGCTGTGCAAATGCCGGTCTCTTCAGGACTAACAATTCAGATGCGTGATTCCTCAAGTTTCTTGAGTCTTGGAGAGGGTCTATAAAGTTGCACATGGCCTTGGGGTACAGGCACGTTTACCAGCTGACATGTAACATCTGAGAGGCCAAGGATGCTGGGTGATGGGTTAGGAGTCAGTGAGGTGAGCTGGAGAGTCCAAGGGAACCAGGACTCACAGCACATCTCCTGCTTCCCTGTCAGGTGGGGAAGTGGATGGACCCAGTGACTATTCAATGGAAAGATCAAGGGCACAAGCCTTGGAAGAGAGCGGCTGCCAGGCAAAATGATCTTTAAGGTGCCTTCTACTTCTGTCTTCTGGTGGTTTTTTTTTTTTTCTAAGCATGCAGAGACTGTCCTTACATTTAACACCATTAGCATGTTTGGAGGTTCCCATAATCACCCTCAGGTTTGAGAATTCCCTAGAAGGATTCTCAGAGCTCACTGAAGATGTCGTCATCCCGGTTATGGTTTATTACGGGAAGGGATGCAGTTTCAGCCACGGGGAAAGTCTGGTGGGTTCCACACACAAAGATTCCATGTCCCCAGGATGCTTTCCAGCCTTGGATTCAGTGTGTGGCAGGACACACAGGGCTCTGTCTGCCAGGGAATCTCACCCACTTAAAAACAAACTATCCTAACTTGTGGTCTCCAGCTCCTCCCGGCGGTCAGACTAATGCCCTGGAGTCCAGCTCCTCCAGAGGTCAGAACTGATACCATGTGATCCAGAGGCCCCTGCACGAAAGTCACCTTTTCTGTTTGTCCAGTGGCCAAAGGCCCGAGGAAATGAGGACACTCCTATCAACCAGAATATTCTAGGGGCTTAGAGACCGCTTCCCACGATCAAGGGCTAAGAGCAGATTGGCTCCTCACTGCACACTAAGGTCCACGAGTGAAGGGTTTTCTGCTCCAATAAAACTTCTCTTTGTTTCTCTGTGGAGTTCCCACCCCACCAACTCATGGCGAGTGATGGTTTTGACCTGCCCCTGAGTGTCTTTACCAAATGCCTACCTTAATTATATCCTAATATGACTTTTGCTTATGTTTTCCACCATTGAATAAGTCTATAGAGCATCTACAATACCCAAATATGTGCTTGATGTAAAAAGAAACACTTATAAACATTTAATTAAACAATTTCTGTAATTTATGCAGAATAGATCCTCTCCAGCCTATTTTACAGACAAACAAATTGTCTTAATTCCTTGACCTTCATTATTACAGGGAGGAGGCAAAGGCACTATATGAGTATCTGAACAGGCTGAAAACAAAATTGAGTGCAAAGGACCCAAACACAGTCCAACAAGACCAGCTGGACAGAAAGAGGCTTTTGGAGGAGATTGCTGTGATGAAACAAGACCTGAAGAAAAACACAGAAAAGCTCCATGCTTTTGCAGACAAAGTTGACAAGG
Organism: Bison bison bison; assembly: GCF_000754665.1. Lineage (NCBI taxonomy): Eukaryota > Metazoa > Chordata > Mammalia > Artiodactyla > Bovidae > Bison > Bison bison. The sequence continues at coordinate 970,965 of NW_011495019.1, forward strand.
TACAAAAGGACTGCACGATTTCCAAGGTGGTGGCCCACTCCACTGGCGCTGTGTCTGGCGTCCTCAGCATCGTTGGCCTGGCTCTGGCACCTCTGGCAATGGGGGCCACTCTGCCTCTCTTGGCCACTGGGTTAGGGCTGGGCATAGCGGCTACTGTGACCAACGTGTCCACCAGCATCGTGGAACAAGTAAACACGTCATCAGCAGAAACCAAAACCAGTCAACTGCTGCCCTGTGACAGGAAGAGATGGAAGGTAATCAAGGATTTACTCCTTAAAAGGAAACTTCAAATTACTTCTGCAACGAGGTCATTCATCAGTGGCCTACGAACCATTGAGAAGAATTTCCAATTTATCAAGGTGATAGAAGTCAGCCCTGCCTCAGCAACCAAAGTCAAGTTCTTCATGACCAGTGGGAAAACCATCACCCATGTCAGCGGTCAGGTGCCGAAAACTTTTGGCCGCATGGCTTTCACAGAGGCAAAAGGAGCCCGTATCACTGGCATAGTCATGTCATGTATCGGCCTCGTAATAGATGTGGTCTTCCTGGTCAAAGACTCAGTACATTTACATGATGGAGCAAAGGCAGAGTTACATGAAAAGCTGAGGCAGCGGGCCCAGGAGTTGGAAAACATACTAGATTTACTCACTGAGATCCATGAGAATCTTGAGGAGGGCTCAGTTCCCCCACCCCAAGAGGAGTGCAGGGACCTGGAACATTTGCTGGGTATCTCAGAGGCAGCTTGTTAGAGGATTAAAGGAGGAAGACAGCATTGATGGTCCTGGGTGTTAGGAATTTGGCATTTCTGGAGCTGAGCACAGCAAGGGAGGGATGGATGCATGTGGCAGATGAGGGCAAAGAAAGAGCCTGGAGCCTGGACTAAGGGAGAAGGGGGGGCTAAAGAGTGAGGGGAGGGGAGAAACCACTTATTTTGGACTAAAGAACACACTGAGGGTAGAATAAAGGCAAAGGCAGGTGGAACTAGCTGTGGAAGCCCAGGAATACGAAAGAGTTGAAAATGAGAGAAAGTCAGAGTGAGGAGTGTTGGGATCCAGGAGAAGTAGCCAGGGCTCCTCTATCGTCCTCCTCAGGGTGTGAATTCCCAGCGAGAAGAGTCTCCCCTGGTGGTGTTCTCTAGCCCTATGTCTCCAGCATCAACTCACCTTCGATTCCAGCAGGTTTTTATTAATTAGGCAGGGACTTCTTTTGTTTGTTTGTTTTTATCGAAGTGTAGTTGACTTACAGTATTGTGTGGGTTTCTGGTGTACAGCCAAAGGTATTGATTATACATGCGGTTTTGTGTGCTATACAGTAAATCCCTATTGTTCATCTATTTTATGTAGGGTGATATGCATCTGTTAATGACGCATTCCTATTTACCCTTCCTCCCCTTTCTTATTTTGTACCAAAAGTTTGTTTTCTTTGTCTGTGAGTTTGTTTCTGTTTTGTAAATAAGTTCATTTGTGCTACTTTTTAGATTCCACACATAATTGAGATCACACAATATTTGTCTTTCTCTGACTGATTTACTTCATTTATAATAATCTACATGTCAATCCAAGCAGCTGAAAACAGCACTGTTTTATTCTTCTATGGCTGGGTAGTATTCCAGTTATTTCGCATCTTTTTCTCTATTGATGGACACTTAGGCTGCTTCCATGCTATTATACACAGTGCTGCTATGAACACTGGAGTGCGTGTTACTTTTTGAATTAGAGCTTTTGTCATTTCCAGAAGTCCTGACTCATACACTAACTCTATATTTAGTTTTTTAAGGAAACTCCATGCTTTTCCACGGGCTTCCCAGGTGACTCAGTGGTAAAGAATCCGCCTGCCAATACAGGAGACGTGTGTTCGATTCCTGGGTTGGGAAGATCCCTGGAGAAGGAAATGGCAATCCACTCCAATATTTTTGCCTGGAAATAGTCCATGGAGAAAGGAGTCTGGCAGGCTACAGTCCATAAAGTCAATGAGAGCCTGACACGACTGACGACTAACACCGGATCTCCTCACCTTGTGTTCTCTAGACTTTATTTCAATAAATAGCACTGATTCACTGAGGCTTCCTTGTGTTGACTGATGGGCTCACCTGGGTCCAGATGCCTGAGCTCCTTCCCTGTGAGCCTGTCTCCCAGGGTCTCAGGGAGCATGTCCTCCATGGCTCCTCCTGCCTGCACGCTGGGCTCGCAGCCAGTCATTTCCCTCAGACCCTGGAGCCCTCAGGCCCCATGGGACGCCCGGGGGAGCCCGTGTCGTCTGAGTTGGGCTGAGCACGGGGATGCTTCTCCTCCAGCCCCGGGGACCAGGATGGACACGGGGCACCTGAGGGTGACTGAGAGCAGAGGGCTTGTGTGCAGGTGTGAGGGGCCGTCAGCCATAAACAGAGGGCCAGGGAGAGACAGCACATGCCTCTCCCAGGCTGCCTTCACATTTCACCAGGACTCCTGCAAGAGCTTCCAGAACCGTGTTCTTGTGTTTGCCTTGGGGCAGTGCCCCGCCTCACCTGTCTATTCCCCACCAGGGCTAGAATGACTCTTAAGAATATTATCTTAGCCCTACCTGCTTCACCTCCTCCACGGATGCCCATGACTCTGAGCACAGACCCTCAAAGCCTCCCTGCAGCCCAGCCTGATGTAGCCTGTGGTCCCCCAAGGGCAGAGATGGTCACCAGGCTGACTCCATCATGAGGGGCAGGACTGAGGGCTTTGGAAAGTGGGCAGGAAGGAAGGGAAAGTCCATCCAAGGCCATGTTCTGATCTGGTCACCCATTTGGGATTGCACCTGCCTGGACCTTCTGAGGAGCCATCATGGGATGCCTCATGCTCCTCATCTCCAGGGAGGAAAGGGGAGCATCTGGGTGTTGCTATTACCACCACCAGCCTGCTCCACGGGGCACCAACTCTCTGTGTTTCCATGTGTGGAGCATGTGAGCACCTAACAGTCTCCCAAACCTGGAGCCCAGGGCATGAAGCCAGAGACCTGGAACCTGGAAATGATTCCAGGACGTCTCCTAAATCCCTCCCCACGTGCTGCAGAGCCTTCTCCACATTTTTGTCCAAACCTCCCTCGGAAGACTTTCCTCAGTGCCTCTGACTCCCTCTCAGCCCGTGTTTTTCTGAGGCCTCAGTCGGCCCTTCCATTCCTTCCTGAAGATGTCAGCAGTCATGGCCAGCATCTGTCTGATCCCCCAATCATGAGTTTCATTCCTTCTTTAATTCTTTGTAAGTTCCTGGGGAATTCAAATCCTGCACAGACTTCTCTTGGGCAGGGTTCCAGGCACTGGATGCAGAACCATTCAGTGTCCATTGCCATGACCCCCAAACCCTTAGAGCTGGACCCCATTCAGCTCAATGTGCAGATGATGAAATTCCACAGTGACCCCTGTGTCAGGTGAGATCCCTGTGGTTCTGAATACAGAAACTGAGTTTGGCTAAGTGAGCACAGAGAGCGTGCACTGGAGGGATGCAGGCCAGGTCGGAGAATGGAAAGAAGCCCCCAAAGCTGCACAGTTCAGGAAGGACAGAAAGTAGGACAGGTCCCCCTGCAGGAGCTCACAGTCTGTCCCCAGAGGCCCCTTCCAGCAGGAAGCTTAGGTCCAAGGCCCTGGAATCTCAGTTTCAGGTTCCCAGGAGACAGAGGAGCTTGGGTCTGAGGACTATATTCTTGGACCAATAGGTCAGGCGGAAGGATGAGGAAGATGAATGGTTAACAGGGACCTGAACCCTGGGGGGAGAGTCTCAGGAAGGGAGACTCCAGATTGAGTGCTTCCTGGATGCACACGTGCCCTCTTCTCAGACCAATGGAAACGACTCTCCTCACGCTGTTCTGGGTCCAACATCCCACACACAACAGTAAGTGCACCGGCCACTTCCCCAGCTGGAGACAAACACGAACCTCCTCTCCCTGCTGCGTGTTGCAGGGATGTCAGGGGTGAAGGGCCCAAGCGCGACGCCAGTGCTTCTCCTGCTCTGTGGGCTCCTTTCCCAGTACTCTTCATGTATGTTAAACATGTGCAGCAACAGGGAGGTGCAGTAACCCCAGGACCTCAGGAGCACTGCTCCCCTGATACCAATCTTCACTGCGATCCCACTTCCAGTCCCTCTTTCCTGAGGGGAAATTCACCCCTGTGGAGCCTGGAGTGGGCCATTGCTGTGTCAGCACTGTCACCTGGGTCCTAATCAAGACCTCACTGACCCTCTGAGAGCACGTGCTTGTCACCCCAACAGAGAACAGGAGGAAGCTGGGTGTCCTGTTTCAGGAGGAAGTGAAGCAAGCATGTGGTGTTTCTGTAACACAGCTCATCCTGGGCCCAGGGTGTTGGACCCACCTCCTTGGAGCCCAGACCACGGGGCTATCTGTCGCCACTTGCTGTGCTTCCCAATGTGGGGAGAGATGGGCATAGGTCTGTCCCACCACCCAGGACCTGAGTCCCTTCTGGCAGGGCCTGTTTTGGAGGCTTCTAGCTCCTCGCTTGGCCCCGAGTTTGCTGGTTTTAAGCTGCAGCTCCTAGTTCTCACAAAGGCCTTGAAGTTCACAGAGCTGCCTTCATACCAAGCTGCACACAGCCTCCAGCTGCTTTGTTCCTGGGGCTTAGACCTAAGAGAACAGGGGTGTTTTGAGTCTGCAGAGGTCCGTACTTAGAATCCACGGGTTTTCTCAGGAAGTTGTGCTGCTGACACAGAATATCTAACAACTGGTTACACTCAGATGCCTGTGGAGCTGGTCTGGACCCAGCCTCCGTGACAAGGACAATTGGTGAGTAGCACCTTGCACTGTCCCAGTGAGGCTCTCAAGCCACATGTGGTGTTGCCCGTCACCCTGCACATGGCCCCACACTACTCAGCCACCCCTGCTTCGCTCCTGCACTTCTGAAGGACATTGAAGCCAGGCTTGACTTTAAAGTACCTTTTTCAAAAGAAACCTTTTGGGACTTCCCTGGTGGTCCAGTGGTAAAGAAGCCGCCTGCCAATGCAGGGGACAAGGCTTTGATCCCTGGTCCGGGAAGATCCGACATGCTGGGAGCAACTAAGCCCGTGCACCGCAACCACTGAGCCCGCTCCCTAGAGCCCGTGCTCTGCAAAAAGAGAAGCCACTGCAATGAGAAGCCCATGTACTCAACCAAGAGTAGCGCACTCGCTGCAGCTAGAGAAAGCAGCCCCTGCCCGCACAGCAGTGAGGACCCAGGGCAGTCAAGTAAACAAACAAGGACACTGTTTCCCTAGTTACCTAAGGTAATGCCTCCTAAGTCCCAGTATCTACTGCCATCTTTGTTAGAAATGCATGTGTGCAGAGACTCCAGAAGGTAAGGTCCCTACAGGGCCGAGGTTCTGTATTTCTCTGTAGTTTTACTCGTTACCTGTCCCGTTCTAACCCCTACCTCCCCCTCCTGCGACCCCTCAGCCCCACTCTCCCTGCACCAGGAGGAGGCTGCCCACAGAGCAGCAGGGCCAACCCAGGCTCCAGTCCCCTTCCCTGGCCTTGACCTTGCTCCAGGGCTCTGTGGTGGATGGGGTGCCCCGTGGTCAGCAGTCGGCTTTCCTCCTCTGGATCGAAGCCCTGGAACTCGAGAGCAACCTGTACCGAATGGGTCAGAGCAAGGTCTTCTTCCGGGCCGGTGTGCTGGCCCACCTGGAGGAGGAGCGGGACCTGAAGATCACGGATGTCATCATCGGCTTCCAGGCCTGCTGCTGGGGCTACCTGGCCAGGAGGTGAGTCCCGGGACACCTACCTCACCCAGCTTGATCCTCACTCGGGGTCCTTAGCTATCCTGTAGTGGAAGGCACTTTTTTCACACTATGAACTTTCTATTTGTATTGAGGATTAGTTGATTAACAGTGCTGTGATAGTTTCAGGTGAACAGTGAAGGGACTCAGCCATACACATACATGTATCCATTCTCCCCCTAACTCCCTTCCCATCAGAAACCACTTCAGTCAGTTCAGTTCAGTCGCTCAGTCGTGTCTGACTCTTTGTAACCCCATTGCAGCAGGCCAGGCCTCCCTGTCTATCACCAGCTCTCAGAGTTCACCCAAACCCATGTCCATCGAGTTGGTGATGCCATCCAGCCATCTCATCCCCTGTCGTCCCCTTCTCCTCCTGCCCCAATCCTTCCCAGCATCAGAGTCTTTTCCAATGAGTCAACTCATCACATGAGGTGGCCAAAGTACTGGAGTTTCAACTTTAGCATCATTCCTTCCAAAGAAATCCCAGGGCTGATCTCCTTCAGAATGGACTGGTTGGATCTCCTTGCAGTCCAGGGGACTCTCAAGAGTCTTCTCCAACACCACAGTTCAAAAACATTAATTCTTTGGTGCTCAGCTTTTTCGCAGTCCAACTCTCACATCCATACATGACTACTGGAAAAACCATAGCCTTGATTAGACGGACCTTTGTTGGCAAAGCAATGTCTCTGATTTTGAATATGCTATATAGGTTGGTCATAACTTTCCTTCCAAGGAGTAAGCGTCTTTAATTTCATGGCTGCAATCACCATCTGTAGTGGTTTTGGAGCCCCCCAAAACAAAGTCTGACACTGTTTCCACTGTTTCCCCATCTATTTCCATGAAGTGATGGGACCAGAGGCTATGATCTTCGTTTTCCGAATGTTGAGCTTTAAGCCAACTTTTTCACTCTCCTCTTTCACTTTCTTGAAGAGGCTTTTTAGTTCCTCTTCACTTTCTGCTATAAGGGTGGTGTCGTCTGCATATCTGAGGTTATTGATATTTCTCCCGGCAGTCTTGATTCCAACTTGTGCTTCTTCTAGCCCAGCATTTCTCAAGATGTACTCTGCATATAAGTTAAATAAGCAGGGTGACAATATACAGACTTGACGTACTCCTTTTCCTATTTGGAACCAGTCTGTTGTCCAGTTCTAACTGTTGCTTCCTGACCTGCATATAGGTTTCTCAAGAGGCAGGTCAGGTGGTCTGGTATTCCCATCTCTTTCAGAATTTTCCACAGTTTCTTGTGATCCACACAGTCAAAGGCTTTGGCATAGTCAATAAAGCAGAAATAGATGTTTTTCTGGAACTCTCTTCCTTTTTTGATGATCCAGCAGATATTGGCAATTTGATCTCTGGTTCCTCTGCGTTTTCTAAAACCAGCTTGAACATCTGGAAGTTCATGGTTCATGTATTGCTGAAGCCTGGCTTGGAGAATTTTGAGCATCACTTTACTAGCATGTGAGATGAGTGCAATTGTGCGGTAGTTTGAGCATTCTTTGGCATTGCCTTTCTTTGGGACTGGAACGAAAACTGACCTTTTTCAGTCCTGTGGCCACTGCTGAGTTTTCCAAATGTGCTGGCATATTGAGTGCAGCACTTTCACAGCATCATCTTTCAGGATTTGAAATAGCTCAACTGGAATTCCATCACCTCCACTAACTTTGTTCGTAGTGATGCTTTCTAAGGCCCGCTTGACTTCACATTCCAGGATGTCTGGCTCTAGGTGAGCAATCACACCATTGTGATTATCTGGGTCGTGAAGATCTTTTTTGTACAGTTCTTCTGTGTATTCTTGCCACCTCTTCTTAATACCTACTGCTTCTCTTAGGTCATACCATTTCTGTCCTTTATCGAGCCCATCTTTGCATGAAATGTTTCCTTGGTATCTCTAATTTTCTTGAAGAGATCTCTAGTCATTCCCATTCTGTTGTTTTCCTCTATTTCTTTGCATTGATCACTGAGGAAGGCTTTCTTATCTCTCCTTGGCTGTCTGGGGAGGCCTTACAAATAGCTGTGGAAAGAAGAGAAGCGAAAAGCAAAGAAGAAAAGGAAAGATATAAGCATCTAAATACAGAGTTCCAAAGAACAGCAAGGAGAGATAAGAAAGCCTTGCTCAGAAACCACTTACTTTGAACTAAAGACGACACTGGGTGCAGAATACAGGGAGAGGCAGGGGAACTAGCAACAAGACACAGAAAGACAAAAGGGCTGAAAATGGGGGATAGTCAGAGAGGCAGGATTGTTGGGATCCAGGGGAAGTAGCAGGGGCTGCTCTTTCACCCTTCCCACGGTCTGTTGCCCCATCAAAAAGAGTCTCCCCCTGGTGGTGGCCTCTAGCTCTACTTCTCCAACAACTCGCCTTTGATCCCAGCATTTTATCTTAATTAGGCTGTGAGTTCTTTTGTCTGCTTTTTTCTTTAATTGAAGTAGAGTTGATTCACAATATTCTGTTAGTTCAGGTGAACATTGAAGTGATTCAGTTATACATAATCTATGTATATACGTATATTCTTTTTAATTTTTTCATTACAGATTATTATAAGATACTGACTATTATTCCCTGTGGTATACATAAAGTCCTTGTTTTTTTTAATCTATTTTAAGTATGGTAGTGTGCATCTGTTAATCCCATACTCCTAGTTTACCCCTCTCTCTTTTTAGTAACAACAAGTTATGTTTTCTATGACTATGAGTCTGTTTTGGTTCGTTCATAAGTTCATTTGGACTCTTTTCTTTTGGCCATGCCAAGCAGTTTGTGGGATCTCAGATGCCCGACGTGGGATAAACGTGGCCATAGCAGCAAAACCACCAAATGCTAACCACTAGAGCACCAAGGAACCACCTAGACTATTTCTTAGATTCTCCATATAAGTGATATTATGTATCTGTCTTTTCTGCCAGACTTACTTCACTTAGTATGATCACCTCTAGATCCATACATGTTACTACAAAAGACATTGTTTCATTCTTTTTATGGCTGAGTCATATTCCATTGTTTGTATGTGCCACATTGTCTTTATCCCTTCATCTGTTGACGGACATTTAGGTTGCTTCCATGTCTTGTCTATTGTAAATAGTGCTGCTATGAACATGGGGTGCATGTATCTTTTCGAATTGGAACTTTTTCTTTTCCAAATGTATGCCCTGAAGTGGGATCGCTGGATCACCTGATAGCTCGATTTTTAGTTTTTAAGGAACTTCTTTACTGTTTTCCATAACGGCCACACCAATTTATATTCCCAGCAACAGTGTAGGAGGCTTGCCTTTTCTCCACATCATCTCCAATACTGATTGTCTGTAGACTTTACTTGGTGGCCCTTCTGGTTGGTAAGGGGTGATCTCTTATTGTAGTTTTGATTAGCATCCACAGAGGATGAGATGGTTGGATGGCATCACTGACTCAATGGAGATGAGTTTGAGTGGACTCCGGGAGTTGGTGATGGACAGGGAGGCCTGGCGTGCTGTGGTCCATGGGGTCTTGAAGAGTCGGACACGACTGAGCGCCTGACTGAACTGAACTGAATAATTAGCAGTGTTCAGCCTCTTTGCATATGCTGGCTAGCCATCTGTATATCTTCTTTGAAGAATGGTCTATGTAGAACTTCAGGCAGTGGCTCCTTGGTGACGGTGGTGGTGATGATGGTGGCGGCAGCAGTGGTGATGACAACTCAGTGGATGGAGCATCTGACAAGTATCCAGGTGCCCTTTGAGTTCAGGTGCACCGAAAGACCAGTGAAGTTCCCATGAAATTCCCAGTGTTGTGTAGGAACAGAGACTGATTTGGGAAAAACAGAAAGAAAGATGAAGCAGAAGGCATCAACAGGCCAAGGAACTATGCGGTGTGTCAAGGAGATCAACCAGCCTGGGGTCAACAGACAAGGCCTCTTTGACCCTCAATTTCCTGCTCAGCTGGGGATGAAGCAGAACAAGATATTCTAGGACCATCTGCCTCTCTTCACATTGTGTTCTACAGACTTTAGTTCAATAAATATGAACTGATTGACTGAGGCTTCCTTTCACTGACTGATGAGCTCAGCTGGGCTCCGGATGCCTGACTTCCTTGCCCATGAGCCTGTCTCCCAGGGTCTCAGGAAGTACATCCTCCATGGCTCCTCCTGCCTGCCCGCTGGCCTCCCATAAAGTTGTTTCCCTCAGACCCTGGAGCCCCGCGGGCCCCATTCGACACCAGGGGGAGCCCATGTCGTCTGACTTGGGCTGAGCACGGGGATGCCCCTCCTCCAGCCCCGGGGACAAGGATGGACACGGGGCACCCGAGGGTAATTGAGAGCGGAGGGCTTGTGTGCAGGTGTGAGGAGTGGGGTCAGCCGTAAACAGTGGGGCAGAGAGAGAGCACACGCCTCACCCAGGCTGCCTTCACGTTTCACCAGGACTCCTGTAGGAACTTCCAAACGGTCTTCCTGTGTTTACCTTGGGACACTGCCCTGCCTCACCTATCTATTCCCCACATGGGGCTAGAATGACTCTTAAGAATATTGATCTTAGCCCTACCTGCTTCCCCTCCTCCACAGCTGCCTATGACTCTGAGCACAGACGCTCAAAGCCTCGCTGCAGCCTAGCCTGCTGGAGCCTGTGGTCCCCCCTAGGGCAGAGCTGGATGCACGGCTCACTCCATCCCCAGGAGCAGGACTGAGTGGCTTGGGGAAGTGGGCAGGAAGGAGGGAAAGTCCATCCAAGGCTATGTTCTGACCTTGCCACCCAACTGGGATTGCACCTGCCTGGACTTTGTGAGGAGCCTTCATGGGATGCCTCATGCTCCTCCTCTCCAGGGAGGAAAGGGGAGCATCTGGGTGTGTCTCTCACCCCCATGGGCCTGCTCCACATGGGCACCAACTCTCTGTGCTTCCACGTGTGGGGCATGTGAGCACCTAACAGTTTCCCATGCCTGGAGCCCAGGGCAGGAAGCCAGAGACCTGGGACCTGGAAATGATCGCAGGATGTCACCTAAGTCCTTCCCCACGTGCTGCAGAGCCTTCTCCCCACTTTTCTCCAAACCTCCGTCGGAAGACTTTCCTCACTGCCTCTGACTCCCTCTCAGCCTGTGTTTTCCTGAGGCTTCAACCAGTCCTCTCATTCCTTCTTGAAGATGTCAGCAGTCATTGGCCATCGCCTGCCTGACCTTCAGAAATGTGAGTTCATTCCTTCATCGGTTCTTCATCAGTTCCTGGAGAATTCCCATCCTGCACAGACTTCTCTGGGCAGGGTTTCAGGCACTGGGTACAGAACCATTCTGTGTCCACCCCCATCTCCCCCTAACCCTTAGAGCTGGACTCCACTGAGCTCAGTGTGCAGCTGATGCAACTCCACGGTGACCCGTGTCAGGTGAGATCCTTGTAGTTCTGAGCAACAGAAACTGCATCTGGCTAAGTGAGCACAGAAGAGGGTGCACTGAGAGGGAAGAAGTCCAGGTCAGAGGATAGAAAGAAGTCCCAAATGTGCACAGTTCAGGGAGGATAGGAAGCAGGACATGTCCCCCTCCAGGATCCCACAGTCTGTCCCCTGAGGTCCCGTCAGCAGGGGGCTTAGGTCCAGATACCTGAAATCTCAGTGTCAAGTTCCCAAGAGACAGAATAACTTGGGCCTGGGGATGGTATCCTTGGACTAATGTTTCAGGCTGAAGGATGAGGAAGATGAATGAGTAAAAGGGACCTGAACCCTGTGGGAAAGTCTCAGGTAGAGAGGCTCCAGATTGAGTGCTTCCTGGATGCACACGTGCCCTCTGTCCAGACCAACAGACATGACTCTCCTCATGCTGTTCTGGGTCCAAGCACCCCACACACGACAGTAAGTGCACCGCCCACTTCCCAGCTGGAGACAAACACGAATCACCTCCCCCGCTGCATCTTGCAGTGATGTCAAGGGTGAAGGGCCCCAGCACGATGCCAGTGCATCTCCTGGTCCATCGGGCTCCTTTCTCAGTATTCTGCATGTATATTATATATGTGCAGGCAACAGGGAAGTGCAGTAGAGACCCCGGCCCCCAGGAACATTGCTCTCCTGATTCCAGTCTTCACTGGAATCCCACTCCCTGTTCCTCTTTCCTGTGGGGAAATTCACCCCTGTGGAGCCTGGGCTGGGCCATTGCTGTGTCAGCACTGTCACCTGGGTCCTAATCAGGACCTCACTGCACCTCTGAGAGCAGGTGCTTGTCACCCCAGTGAAGAGCAGGAGGAAGAAGAGCCCAGGGACCAGGAGAGTGGCTGAGGCCCCTGCCTGGGGAAGGCCATCCTGGGTGGGCCCTCTGGGTGCCTTGAGCCTCCTCCCTGATCCATGTTGAGCTGATTGGTCGGTAAAATACTGGGTGTACTGTTCCAGGGGGAAGTGAAGTACCTATCCCCCTGGGAGCCCAGACCATGCAGTTGTGTGTCCCCACCCGCTGTCCTGTCCCCTGTGGGGAGCCATGGGCAGGGATGTGTGCTGCACACATGTGCCCGCCACCCGGGACCTGAGTGCCTCCGGGCAGAGCCTCTGTGGACAATTTCGTGTTTCTCTCATGCCTTGGTGCTGGACATCTTTAAGATCCTGCTCCCATCTCTCAAGAATGCCTGGAAGTTCACATTAAGTTGTTCTTTTTCAAAGGGTGCTGTCCTGGACCTCATACTGGTGATGACCGCTGAGTCTGGGCAGAGCCCTCCCTCCAAAGATAGGGACATTGTTTTTGAAAGACAGCAGACGTGTTATGCCCAACCATTCTTTAACCTGATAACTAAAAAGCTGTATATTTCCTTATGAAAACACTACAACTAACGGTTCAGATTCAGGAAATGGGGTAAAACCTAGAGAAGTAAAATAATTCGCCCAGTAAGATTATTGGGTCATCTCTCTACAGTGCAGCTATGTTTTTAGAAGCAAACCTCAAAAATCTTATCGTTTCTTCTGTACATACTTCAGTTCATCCCTATATTTTATTTTTTTTTTATTTTTTTTTCTTTTTCTAATTTTATTTTATTTTTAAACTTTACATAAATGTATTAGTTTTGCCAAATATCAAAATGAATCCGCCACAGGTATACATGTGTTCTCCATCCCAAACCCTCCTCCCTCCTCCCTCCCCATACCATCCCTCTGGGCCGTCCCAGGGCACCAGCCCCAAGCATCCAGCATCGTGCATCGAACCTGGACTGGCAACTCGTTTCCTACATGATATTTTACATGTTTCAATGCCACTCTCCCAAATCTTCCCACCCTCTCCCTCTCCCACAGAGTCCATAAGACTTCTATACATCAGTG
>NW_011495019.1:986883-988114 GCF_000754665.1 Bison bison bison
GTTAATTTTCTGTTTAGTTGATCTATCCATAGGTGTAAGTGGGGTATTAAAGTCTCCCACTATTATTGTGTTATTGTTAATTTCTCCTTTCATACTTGTTAGCATTTGTCTTACGTACTGTGGTGCTCCCGTGTTGGGTGCATATATATTTATAATTGTTATATCTTCTTCTTGGATTGATCCTTTGATCATTATGTAGTGACCTTCTTTGTCTCTTTTCACAGCCTTTGTTTTAAAGTCTATTTTATCTGATATGAGTATTGCTACTCCTGCTTTCTTTTGGTCCCTATTTGCATGGAAAATCTTTTCCCAGCCCTTCACTTTCAGTCTGTATGTGTTCCCTGTTTTGAGGTGGGTTTCTTGTAGACAACATATGTAGGGGTCTTGTTTTTGTATCCATTCAGCCAGTCTTTGTCTTTTGGTTGGGGCATTCAACCCATTTACGTTTAAGGTAATTACTGATAAGTATGATCCCGTTGCCATTTACTTTATTGTTTTGGGTTTGAGTTTATACACCGTTTTTGTGTTTCCTGTCTAGAGAATATCCTTTAGTATTTGTTGGAGAGCTGGTTTGGTGGTGCAGAATTCTCTCAGCTTTTGCTTGTCTGAAAAGCTTTTGATTTCTTCTTCATACTTGAATGAGATCCTTGCTGGGTACAATAATCTGGGCTGTAGGTTATTTTCTTTCATCATTTTAAGTATGTCTTGCCATTCCCTCCTGGCTTGAAGAGTTTCTATTGAAAGATCAGCTGTTATCCTTATGGGAATTCCCTTGTGTGTTATTTGTTGTTTTTCCCTTGCTGCTTTTAATATTTGTTCTTTGTGTTTGATCTTTGTTAATTTGATTAATATGTGTCTTGGGGTGTTTCTCCTTGGGTTTATCCTGTTTGGGACTCTCTGGGTTTCTTGTACTTGGGTGATTATTTCCTTCCCCATTTTAGGGAAGTTTTCCACTATTATCTCCTCAAGTATTTTCTCATGGTCTTTCTTTTTGTCTTCTTCTTCTGGAACCCCTATGATTCGAATGTTGTAGCGTTTAATATTGTCCTGGAGGTCTCTGAGATTGTCCTCATTTCTTTTAATTCGTTTTTCTTTTATCCTCTCTGATTCATTTATTTCTACCATTCTATCTTCTAATTCACTAATCCTATCTTCCGCCTCTGTTATTCTACTATTTGTTGCCTCCAGAGTGTTTTTAATTTCATTTATTGCATTATTCATTATATATTGA
>NW_011495019.1:989641-990121 GCF_000754665.1 Bison bison bison
ACGGGGTTATACAGAGAAGAGAAGAAGGAGGAAGGTAACAGAGGTGGCCAGAAGGATAAAAGAGGGGAATGAAAAGGAGGGAGACAGATCCAGCCAGTAATCAGTTCCCTAAGTGTTCTCCACTGTCTGGAACACACAGAAATTCACAGAGTTGGGTAGAGTAGAGAGGGGTTAGGGAGGAGACACAGGCGACCTGGTGGAGAAAAAGGAGAGTCCAAAGGGAGAGAGAGCAGTCAAGCCAGTAATCTCGCTCCCTAGTGAAAAATGGGTCCTGAAGATTGGGTCCTTAAAGGTACAAAATTGTTAACAAATACATAAAAGCAAAAATTAAAAATCTAGAGTAGAGTTTGGAATTTCAAAAATACGATGTTAAAGAAAAGAAGAAGGAAAAGAACGAGAGAAAAAACGAAGAAACAAAAACAAACAAGGTCGCGAAAATTATAAAGAAAGTACAGGTACAAAATTGATAACTAATACCAG
>NW_011495019.1:991655-1005121 GCF_000754665.1 Bison bison bison
GGAACTCCGTCCCTCCCTCTTTTGTCTCTTTTTTTTTGTCTTTAATATTTTTTCCTACCTCCTTTCGAAGAGTTGGGTTGCATTTCTGGGTGCCTGATGTCCTCTGCCGGCATTCAGAAGTTGTTTTGTGGAATTTACTCGACGTTTAAATGCTCTTTTGATGAATTTGTGGGGGAGAAAGTGTTCTCCCCGTCCTACTCCTCTGCCATCTTAGCTCCTCCCTCCATCCCTATATTTTAAAAAGGTCTTTGCCTGGTAACTCTCCTGGTGGCTCAGAGGTTAAAGCATCTGCCTCCAATGCAGGAGACCCGGGTTCGGTCCCTGGGTTGGGAAGATCCCCTGGAGAAGGAGATGGCAACCCACTCCAGTATTCTTGCCTGGAGAATCTCATGGACGGAGGAGCCTGGTAGACTACAGTCCAAGGGGTCCCAAAGAGTCGGACTCCACTGGGCGACTTCACTTCACTTGCCTGGTGGCCAGACCCTAAAGAATCTACCCGCAATGCGGGAGACCCGAGTTCATATCCCTGGGTCGGGAAGACTTCATGGAGAAGGGAATGGCAACCCACTCCAGGATTCTTGCCTGGAGAATTTCATGGACAGAGGAGTCTGCCGAGCTACAGTCCATGGCTTCACAAAGACTTGAACACAACTGAATGACTAACACATCGCAAACATCTAAGTTCGCTCTGCCCATATTGTTGGAATTTAGGCTCTTGGAACTTCCTTCCTTTTAAATAACAATGCAGTGAACATATTTGTGTATGAAGTTTTCCCCTCATCTTTGAGGCTGTTTTTCCGGGGGTGGGCCCTGCAGATGACATTGCTGGGGTAAAGGGAATGAGCGCTTAAAGGCTCCCTGTGTCTGACCCATTCCCCACTGCCACCCTCCCCCTCCCCGGGTGTCCCTGCAGGCTGACTTCGCCATTGAGGTGTGGCCAAGGCCACCTATGAGCGCATGTTCACACCACCTGGTGCACAGCCTCCAGTGGCTGGATCCCAGGGCGTGGACCTAATTGAACGGGGGTGTCCTCAGTCTGTGGAGGTCCTGGCTTTCACGAAACCTGGTTCTTCTCAGCAAATTGTGTTGCTTGCACAGAGTAGCTAACAACTGGTTTCACTCGGATGCTGGGTTACACCCAGTCTGGGCCCAGCCTCCTCGTCAATGACAGTTGTTGATGAGAGACTTGCCCTGTCACAGCGCTGCTCCCAAGCCACTTGTGGCCCTTGAGCGCCATCCTGCACCTGGCCCCACTTTCTTGGCTTCCCCTGCTTCGCTCCTTAGGTTCCTAAGTATGCTGAAGCCCCTCTAGACTTCACCTGTTTCAAGAAACACTCTTTCCCTAATCACCTAGGGTAATGTACCAGAGCCCCGATATCCACTGCCCCCTTGGTTAGAAATGCACGGGGCAGAGATGCCAGCAGGTGAAATCCCTTCAGGGCCCAGGTTCTGTGTTTCTCTGCAAGTCTGACTCCTTACCTGTCCCGTGCTGGCCCCCACGTGCCCCCTTCCTGGGGTCCCCCCACCCCGCCTTCCCTGCACCAGGAGAAGTCTGTGCGCAGAGCATTAAGACCGATCCAGGGCCTTGGTCTTTCTCTAGGACTCCGTGGTGGATGGGGTGGCATGTGGTCAGCGGTCAGCTCTCCTCTTCTACCTCAGGGTACTGGAGATCGAGAGCAACCTGTACCGCATGGGCCAGAGCGGTACAGGTTTTCTTTGGGCTACTGTGCTGGCCCACCTGGAGGAGGAGTGGGACCTGAAGGTCATCGATGTCATCATCGACTTCCAGGCCTGATGCAGGGGCTCATGGCTGGGAAGTGAGTCCCGGGACACCCATCAGCAGCTCAGGGCCCCCAGCTGTCCTGTGTGGAGGCACTGAGGAAGTAGGGACTGGCCGCCCTCACGGAGGCAGGTGTCCCCCGGGGAGGCCCACGTGGCTTTCCCGCCCCGCTGCTTCCTGGATTTCTGCCTGAGGTTTAAAGTGAGCAGTTGGGAGTGGTGACTGTGCTCCGATTTTCCCTGCAGAAAAACCCCTGCCTCACACTCTTCCTCCCTGTGTCCCTTCTGTAGGTGTGACACCCAGATCTGGCTGTCCCCAGAGGACCCCGAGCTCTGGGGAAGAGGCATTCTTGAGCTCCAGCAGCTCCCGTGGGGTCAGAGGCAGACTTGTGCAGGTCAGTGGGCAGGGCAGCTGCCCGTTTGCCCCTTGACTCCTCTGTGTCTGGGCTCTGGGGCTTGTGTCCTGGCCTGAGCCTTGATCTCTGAACAGGGTGTCAAATGAATGTTTGCAGGATGTAAGCTGCTGACATTCTCCCACCAAACACAAGTGCCTGAGTTGCTGGAACAAAGTGCCCACCTCTCCCCTCCTCTCAGCTCCCTTATCTGCAAAACACGTCAGATACATAACAGTTGGCTTTAAAAACAAACTATGGTTGGCTATCCTCAGGAAATAATCTCCTGTCTCTTCCTCAAAACCTGGGGTGAGGGGACCATAATGGCCCAGGGACATTTCCTGGGGTGAAGCAGCCCTGAGGGAAGGGCAGGCGGGCCTCCATGGGGCATCCAGGTCCACTGCAGTCACTTCTGCTTGAAGCAAACCGAGAAGATCACCAGCAGTCCAGCTGCAGGACTCTCAGACTGTGGGAACTTCACCTGCATTTCTTCATCTATGAAACGGAGCTGGCCCTCCTAGAGCTGGTGTGATATTCAACAGGAAAGGCATGGACAGTGTGAACACAGTCCCTGCCACACACTCAGCCCCGTCCACAGAGGCTCTTTGCTCAGGAACCAAAGAGAGACAAGGGCCAGCGCTCCATTGCAGACTTCTCTGAGTCGCCAGGGCACTGATTTTCTGATAAATGTCTTCCATTTGGAGAGAAAAACATGTGCTGTCAGGTGGAGATAAGCTGAGGTAGTAAAAGGCAGCATGCTCTCAGCCCTTCCCACGAACTTCTGCATCCACCTTATGGCAGTGACCACCAAGGCTGGGCCTCCTCCTGTGGACTAAATGCACGAGTTCTGTCTCTGCCAGCAGGGCTAAGTCTAGAGGGATCTGATCAAAAGGGATGGGGGGAAGGTCATGGACAGAGTGGCTGAGGGGTGGCCTTAGGCCCCTCTTCTAGATACCATGGGAGGAGAACAGGAAACAGTGGACTCTACAGGTGAGGTCACGGAGGGCTTCTCAGAGGAGGTGATGCCAGATTTGGGCTTTGCAGAAAGCATTTCTCCTGGTTGGATGCAGCAGGTGTCCCTGGCAGAAGAACCTAGAAGTGTGAGTGAATCCTAGAAGCCACCTGCATGTGGTCCTCAACAGCAGAGTATGACCAGTATGCACTGAGCAGCTGGTCTGTTCTAGGACTGTACCTCATGCTGGTGGCACGAAGGTGAATGAGGCAGGCAGGCTGGTGAGTGTGGGGTTGTAGGGGTGAGAAGATGGAATGGGGAGGGGTGGGGAGTGATTTGCCAAGGGACTCACAGTGTGTTGGTGGCAGGTCTTCCTTCATGGAGCCTGAGACGGAGTGGACTGTGTCAAGAAGGACGTGGGAAGTCAGGACTGGGCTTCTTTCTCTAAGTAAGTCAGTCTGAGGTGGAAATAGTCCCAGGGTGGGGCCTGGTGGGCAGGGTGTTTGTTTGACTTGAACCACTCAGAAGTGAGGGTTTTGCTTTCACTTTTGCTTCCCAGAGTATATCTAGGCACAGAGGGTGTGTGTGGTCATTGCAGAGATGCACAGCTGGCGGCTGCCTCTGCACAGCTGAAAACGTCTGGATCTTGTTCACACTCAGCCAGAGGAAAATCCCTAGGTAAGCAGAGGGGAGGGACCCTGCCCATCTCCCCATCCTCAGGATGAATGTCTGAGAAAGGATGATGTCACTAGTTGACAGAAGAAGGGAACTGGAAGCGCAGAGAGGTGAGGTCATGGCCAAGGCAGCAGGTTAAGCAGGGGCAGAGCCTGGATGTGGAGGCAGGTGTGTCTGAGAGCTTCCTCCCAGCCGAGGGCCCCTAAACAGAGCAGAGGGAGGGCCACAGCTGCTCAGGTGGGCTCAGCTCAGGATGTGGACTCCTGAGACATGAGCAGCAACCCCAGAAGGAAGGTGGGTGTTGGGTGTGCTTAGTACTTTGGGAAATTGGAGGAAGCAGAGAGGGTAGAGGAGGACAGGGGAGTCAGAGCCTCCCCTCCTATAGCCTGGCCACTTTAAAGCTGTCCCCAGGGTGCTAGGCTGGGGCTGATGGGGGAAAGGGGATTTTTTTCAGTTACAAGATATCAAGGTTTGTTGAAAAACCTTGCCTCTGAGAGCCAGGCTCAGTGCCAGGCCCTGGGGGACATTGCGGCCTGGAAATAGACAGGAAACCAAGTGGGGAGTCGAAGGGCATTGGCTTCCTGTGTTTGCCAGGCCCTCTGCTCAGGATGTGGGTGATGGGAGGTCCTGTGTGGGGAAGGTGGCGCTGCTGGAAGAAGTGAGAAGGGCTCACTGCACAAGGTCCACATACATCCCAGCGTTGCAATCTTAAGATAAAAAGCCGAACTCTACAGACATCAGTATAACAGGAGGGGCACGAGCTTAGATCTATGTTTTTTACCGGCAGAGACAATCCTAGAAATGTTGGGTTATTAAAACCACCTTCCCACCCTGCCCTTGTACCCATGTCCAAACGCCTGGCCTTGGCCTCCTCTCTGCCCACAGCGAGCTGTGTGACCCTGGGCAAGCTACCTCCTGGGGAATTGTTTGTTCTATTCCCTTACTAAGTTTTTAAAAGCTGATTTCCACTTTTTCCTGTGGGTGCAGATATTTTTTCTGACCTGGTTTATGGGATCCCTGGCAATTTTCATTTCCAAGAGTTCAGTACGTCAGAATTTCCACTATGTCTTGTGGAATGTGTGCATTTAGAAAGGCTTTCTCAAATCAATGTTATTTTTAATGCTTCCTTCAGTCCCCTCAGTTTTTTCTCTCTGGTTATGTTGGATCCTTTGAATGACTGATTGATTAAGATCTTTAGTTTCTTCTCCATTGTCTTCCTCTTTCTCCCCTTCTCCCCTCCCTCCCTTTCTAATTTTAACAGGAGAACTAGGATTGTGCTGTGTCATTGAGAAGCTGTTTGTTTCATGTCCCCATAAGGGGTCCCACCCCTCATATTTTGGCCCTACTGTGCCCAGGAGGGTGGAGGGTGCCCAGAGGCCCTGGACAGGAGGTGTAGCAGAGAAGACACAGGGGCCCTGATGATGTGGGAGGTTTCTCAGACCTGGAAAAACTGAGCAAAAAGGACCATGACCAGGAAAGTGCAGCCTTCAAGAGGAGCTGGAGAGCAACTGGGGAAAGGTGGCAGAGGGAGGCTTGGAGCTGGGCCTCCAGGGACAAGCAACCCGTCACATGGTGAGGCCAGTGGGGAAGCACATGTCTTGGGGAGGGACAGCCTGTGCCAAGTGAGGTGTCATTCTCGTGCAGCAGGCCCTGTGGAGACAGAGAGCGTGAGGAACACAGGAGCTGGGGCAGTCGGGCGGGTCCGGGTGCTCAGCCAGGGACTTTCTTAACGCCCCTTTCCCTTCCCAGGGAGGGTGACTGCAGGCACAGGAGGGAGATGGTTGGGGAGAATTTGTCTGCCCACGAAAAGAGAAGGGATGCATGACTGGCCATGCAGCTGGGCAGGGCCAGGCTTCTCCAGGGTCTTCCCCTCTCCCACCAACAGCCTTTCCAAAAAGGGACCAATCAGAGGCTAACAGAGGAGGAAGCCTGGATAGGAATCCAGCAGAGGAAGCACTATCAGCATCCACATGCATCTGAGGCCCCAGACAAGGGTCAGGGCCAGGCCAAGAATGGGAGGGAAGGATGAAGGATGAGGTTGATGGTTCAGATGTGTTTACAAAGTTTTGGCATCACTCAGGATCCAGCCCTTTCTGCCCAAGCCCTCCTCTTCTCTCTGTCTTGGCTCTTGGTCCTCGTGTTTCATGATGTCAGTTGGCTGCCCTGGCTCCTGGGTCATGCAGCTTCCAGGCAGAGAGGGTGGAGCGGGACCAGCCAGCTCTCTTCTCCCACCTGCTTCAAGGTAGACCTGCCTGTGTGAATTCTCTCCCATCCACATAATCAGTGACTCCAGCCTCCACCACCAGGCACACTCCCTAGTGAACAAGTTACTCTTCCTGAGGGACAACCCCAGGCATCACAGAGAGAAGGTGATAGAAAGATTCTAGGATGGGGGCTCAGGTGAGGGGATTTGGGGGAGGCTCTAAGGAAATGGGAGCTTCCCTGATGGCTCAATTGGTAAAGAATCTGCCTGCAATGCAGGAGACCCCAGTTTGATTCCTGGGTAGGAAAGATCCCCTGGAGAAGGGAAAGGCTACCCACTGCAGTACTCTGGCCTAGAGAATGCCATGGACTCTATAATCCATGGGGTTTCAGAGAATTGGACATGACTGAGAGACTTTCACTCACTCACTAAGGAAATGGGTCCACTCTAGTTTAGGTGACACAGAAAATGAGGGGCACTTCTATCAGTGGGGGTCTCGGTAACTCATCTATGGAGAGGGGAGACCAGAGTGAGCATAAAGGTGTGACTGGTAAAGAAGGAGCAGTCATGCTTTTCAGCCAAGGGAGGGGGTGTGGTGTGGTGGGGGCACAGTGATGGGTGTTTGCTGTCTCCTTTGCCCCTGCTTTCAGGGTGACCCTGTGTGAGGCTGGAGTTCTGTGAGAGCCTTTACATCCAACAGGAGAAGAGCATCACCCTGTTGTGATACCAGGCCAGCCTTGGGATGTCAGGGGTATTCTTTCCTTCTCAGTCCTTTATAATGGTCACATAAATAGACAGAAGGGAATATACCCATCGATTTTAAGACTCTTCTTATTATTATATTCAATTAACAGTGAAATATTTCCCACTACACTTACTCCTCTTTGCAGCATAGCTACCTTTTGTAAGTTTTATGTCTCCCTTCTTGGCCACTTTTGATATAAACTCTTCTCATTGAATTGTTATGAACTCATGGCCTTTCTCAGACTCAACTTGGCCCAATGAAACATGATCATAGTATTCACTTTCCATCGTCAGCAGCATTAGTATATGTGAGTTACATTAAAGTTGCTCAGTTGGGTCCGACTCTTTGTGATCCCATGGCCTGTCAGAGGAGCCTGGCTCCTCTGTCCATGGAATTCTCTAGACCGGAATACTGGAATGGGTAACCATTCCTTCCCCAGGGGATGTTCCCAGGGTTCGAACCCAGGTCTCTCACATTGCAAGCAGATTGTTTACCATCTGAGCCACCAGGGAAGCTCATTTTATGTGGGTGCCCCTTCTAAATGCCGCTCTGAACATTTCCAAGAGAATCTTTGCCTTTTGGGGGTGTATAGATGCCAACCTGTGGATATAGATGCCGACCTGTGGAACTGACCTCCCCTTCAAGGAGTCTTGCTTCCTTTGAGTGGACAGAAGCCCATGGGTGCACATGTTTGTGGGCAAGGTGCTGCTAGATGATGGATTTGTTTAAGGCCACTGCTACTGCTAAGTCACTTCAGTCGTGTCCGACTCTGTGCGACCCCATAGACGGCAGCCCAACAGGCTCCTCCGTCCCTGGGATTCTCCAGGCAAGAACACTGGAGTGGGTTGCCATTTCCTTCTCCAATGCATGAAAGTGAAAAATGAAAGTGAAGTCGCTCAGTCATGTCCGACTCTGTGCCACCCCTCGGACTGCAGGCTCTTCCATCCATGGGATTTTCCAGGCAAGAGTACTGGAGTGGGGTGCCACTGCCTTCTCCTAGTTTAAGGCCACAGGCCACTGTGATTGTCCTGGTTTACGTGTATTATCATCCCTCCTTTTCCTAGAGAGCTTGGCTTCATCATCACAAACATGTCTCCTACGCTGACAGTTGTCACATCGGGTGTCAGGCTTACTTCTTATTGTCTCTTAATCCAATTGCTTCCACCAGTTTTATGTAGTGACGCCAGAAATCAACCCATTCTCATGGGTTACTAACTACTATGAAGTGACTTCTGCTTTTATAAAATTAAAAAACTCCAAAATACTAAACGCATATGTTTAAAACAAATCAATTTATACACAGGGTTCTGTACACCCCTTCGTAGTAAAAAGCACTTTCGGTTGTTTGCTTTTTCTTTAGGTAATTAAGCAATATCCTTAGATAATTTCCTTACTTACAGGGTCATTGAGAGAAGTGAAAATAAGTGAAGGCTTGAGAAGCACTTAAAATGCTGCCTGGTGCAGAGTGGGAAGTCGTCAACCAGGATAGCTAATAAACATTAAGTATCATATTTTTCTTTTCCTAATTTAAAAAGTTTGATACTCTTTACTTACTCCTTACCAGGGAAGATAATGTTTTCAGTTATTTTTATACTTTTTCTTATATCCGTCCCGATCTTCTCCTAATATCATTATACCACTAATCTTACATCTTCTGTTACAAAACTTTGTGGTTATATGTACTTTATTTGTGCCATTATTTCTTAGGCCCTCAGGTTCAACTGGTGTTTCTTGATTCCCCACTTTGTAAAACGAGACTTTCTCTTTCTCTCTTCAGTGCTTCAGTTCCCAACTTCTAGAAGTGTGATTTAATGTTTATATTGATTGACAGCAAATAAATTTAGTTCTCATTTTTAAATGCCTTATTCTAAAAGTTAAAAGTCAAAGAAGAGAATTTACATTTTGTGATGTTTTAAATGTTTTCTCTTGAGTAACTTGTATTAACACTATCTATTTGCACATACATTTTGGCACAGCTTCAGTTTTTCCTGATGTTTGGAATTGCCTTTGTTTTCACCCCATGCACTGTCTGTCTTCAAATTTCCTCCATTTCTTTGCTCCTGTGCCTCATATGATACCGAGTCCCCTGTCCCCACAGACTCTGGACTTTTTACCCCATTCTGAACTGGTTTCTCTCTAGATCTGTTGTGTGCCCAGCTGTGATCCTTGGATTCCCTTCTCTCTGGGTTGATGTTGCTGATTCCTGGATCACATTCAGGAATCTTTCTTTCTCTTGGTTATCCTTTGCATCATCATCACACACACACATCTTTTCTTTCCCTCTGCACCTCACTCTCAAGTAACTTGCTCAGGAACGATTGTGAATAGCAACATTTCTATTCTCCATTTAGCTCCATTTCTTCTGTCATTTAAAAAAATTTCTGGAAGCTTTTTTTGACCTTCTTTTCCAATCTTTCTTTAGACTTATTTGGTAAACACTTATTAATTCCCAAGATTTTTTTGTCTGTTTCAATTTTTCCCACTTTTCAGTGCATCTCATTTTATGACAAAAATCCTTTCTAATTGACTTAATGACCTGGGTTCAAGTTTTAAAAATTATTTTCTTCCTTCAGAATTGTCCATCTATCTCTTCTGGTGTCATTTCTCATTTGTTTGTCTAAGTCACATTTTCCACATTATCATCGTTTCCATGTATCTAATCCTGGATGACCCATTCATATTTAAGAGGGAGTAGAGTTGATTGGTAAGCTGCCCTGTAGAGCGCTTGCCTGACGACCCCTAAATTCCAGAATACAGAAATATTTTTTCTGGAGTCTCTGAATTAAGATTTTCCTCTGTCTGGTGTGGATTTGCGTGAATATGTGATGGAATGTGGGATGCTGGGACTATCCCCTGCTTTCTCCTCTGTGTCACTCTCATTTTGCTCTAAGCAAGCATTCCTCTAGCCTGTACACCTTCTCTCCATTTCTTTCCTCCACTCCTCTTTATTCAGCAGTCACTTCTTCATCCACTCAGTCTTCAAACTATTGCTGAAGACTCTGGGCTCCTGTTGCCCACATTCCTGGCTTTATATTAGCAGCAGAGTACTGAGAGGTGAGGTATGGGCTCTTGAGCCCAGTAAGTGGGTTGAAACCTCGTCTGTCACGGACAAGATTTCTGACCTTGGGCAAGTCACATAACATCTATGAAAAAAGGAGGGGAGTTGGGGTACATATCTCAAGTGTTACTGGAATGATCCAAATTATATTCGGTAAAGTCTTAGATCAACTATCAGTACAGAACGAAGACCACAAGCACAGAGATGCCTCCTATCAGTAGCCATTATTACAACTGTAAGCATGTTTCCTATCATTTCAGTCAGGTCTCAGGAGGAGGAGCTGATAAATGCACTTTTGTCTTCTTACAATTTGCTGAATGTAATCGACGTTTGTTTCCTTTCATCATCTACCAAGGCAATGTAATCCCGAACAGAATTAAAAAATTCTCTCTCAATAAAGATCGGTTTTGAAGAGGAGACTTCTGAGAATTGGCAAGATTAAAAGAATTGACACCCTCATATATGAATATAACTGTAATAAATTGGTGCAATTTTTTGGCACAACAGAGCAACTCTAGGTATGAAAACATTTAAAATGTTTAGAGCCCTGACCAAATCATTCTACTTCCAGAAACAGCTTAAGGACACGGTCTCAAGTACAAGCAAAGTTTCATACAAGAAGAGTGTTCTTTACACTATTATTTAGACAAACAATTAGAAACTCCCCAAAGTGCAACAGTCAGGGGAGGACCACAGAGAGGATTGGGCGCCATCCAGGTCCTCAGCTGCCCAGGGCAGGGCTGCAGGGAGGGGGTTGTGAGAGAAAGGCTCCTGCAGAAGGAAGGAGGATGTGGGCTGTGGGAGCTGCAGCACCAGAAACTTTGTCAAGGCAGAGATTCAGGCACAGGGAGCAAGGCATCATTTTGGAATAAAAAGAGTCATTTACCGATTAACATATATCCCCAGGTAAGTATTTTTGAATATTGTTGAGAGTAGAGCATAGTTATCATTAACCTGCTATTTGAATCAGAAAGACTTGGGTTCAAGTCCAGACTCTGGCACCAGCATGAAGTCTTGGGCTGACCCATGTTTAGGTGAGTTTCAGGAGCCTGCACGTCATAGACACTGAATCAATAGTATTTATTACCAATTAGTGACACAGGTGTCCCAACCTCACATAATTCCCAGAGTATTCCTTTCTATTCTCCTTTCTATGTGTTCTTCATCTCTGGTTTTACTGCTCCTATAACTTCACAGGTGGCTGTCTCCTGTCTGATTACCTTTTCCCTGTGCCCCAACAGGAGAGCAGGACTCTGACTCAGCTTGGAAGGAGCTGTAGGAGGTGAGTGACTTTTCTTAACTAACAGCCAGCAGAGCCCAGGGGACAGGGAAACGCAGAGGGTTAAGTCCCTGGTGGCACTGGTGGCCGTCCCAGGGGAACCCACCAGAGGGCTCCCCCTCGCTGCTCCCTGCAGCCGCTGCTCACTCGTGATCTAGCCCATAGTCTGTTTTCTCTTCCCCAAGGGTGAGGTCACACCTCCTTCCAGCCTGATGCAAACAAGGAGTGAAGGGAAATCTCTGGGAACCCCTGCTGCCACCATGAGCTCAGAAAACTTCAGACACTGCTCAGGTAGTCAGCTCTCTCTTCTCTGGAATGTTCCTACTTGTGACCCAGAATTGAGGTAGGTGTCTCCAGGCTAGTTAAACTACAGAGGAATCAAGAACCATGAAGAGGATGGATAAACATCCTTGAGCTTCCAAGAGAGACCAGGAGATCCCCTCACCCTGGGGTCTGCCCACAGCCTCCTTCCCAGCCGTCTCCTCAGGGAGCCATGACCAAGGTACTCACTTCCTGCCTCTCCCACCACCCAGCAAGTGACTCAGGACAGTGGCCAGGGGAGCACATGCGGAGCATGGACCGCAGATGGCAGTCCCCAAGGCCAGGCAGGCCTGGGAGAGGAGGTCCTCCAGCATCATTGGACTTCTCCTGCTCTCTCCCTTGGCCCAAACCTCCTCCCGCTCCCACACCTTAGGGCATCACCACAGAAGCCGTTTCCTCCGGCTCTTCCCAGCCACAAGCCCAGCCTCTCTGCAAGGGTCAGTTGACCCTGCTCTGAACCTGTCTGGCCTTTGCCATCTCCCACCTGGAGGGGAGGGGTGATGAGGATCACATCTGGCTCCACCCCTCCTCCACCTGGTGGATCCCTCCCCTGCCCATCCTAGAGTCTGTGGTCAGAAGCAGGAATCCTCTCACATGGTAGTTTTACTCAATGGCATGTGGTCCTAAAGTATTTTTTAAAATTAGGGAACATGAGTTTGTAATGTTTTCTAAGTTTCGTGTGTACAACATTATATTTGTACTTCTATATATGCTACTGCATGCTCACCACCAATAATGAATTGCAAAGAATCCCCATTGTGTGCTATAGAGTAGAATGAACAAATAACAGGAGTTTTAAATGTAAGGAAGATTCAAAGTCTTGTCCAAGAAATGTCTGACACCTGACTTTGGATTCAACCTCAGAGCTTTCAGCTCTGTGGCCTTGGGCTGTCCATTGTCCTGTCTGAGTTTCACTTGCCTCTTCTGTGAGATAAGGATAATGCCTCTTTGTGTGGATTTACCAAGAAAGACATTTGATATCAAGTCCCAGCCCACACACACGTATATAGCCTGGCCACCAATATCTTATCTACAATTCCATAACCTCCAGATCTCTGAAATCACTCAGGGATTTTGATAACTCATTGAGGAGTAGTCTCACCCTGTAGTGATCTGAGGCTATTTGTAGTCATTACATTCTTTATCCCATTTAACGTGAGTATTCAATTGTTTCACTGCCCAAACATGAAAGCATTCATTTATAAGGTGCTGCCCATCTATTCTGGAAGGGGTAACTAACAAATCACACTTGCTCTTTCTTCTCTTTGTGTGTGTGTGTTCAGTCGCTCAGTCGTGTTAAACTCTTTGCAACCACATGGAAGGCAGCCTGCCAGCCTCCTCTATCCATGGGATTCTCCAAACAAGAATACTGGAGTGGCTTGCCATGCCCTCCTTCAAAGGATCTTTCTGACTCAGGGATCAAACCCACCTCTCTTACATCTCCCGCATTGGCGGGCAGGTTCTTTACCACTAGAACTCCCTGGGAATCCCAACTATGGCCTCAATTTACCTGGGAATCCCACATAGGACCTCATTTCACCTAACCTCCTTACAATCCCTATCTTCAAAAACGTCACCAAGAGTTAACTCTTCAACACAAATTGGGGGGTGGGGAAGAGGGGACAGTCCATCCATAACCCTAGGTGACCACACCAAGAGCACCCCAAGTGACTGCTGCTCAGCAAGAGGAATTTTAACTATTTTATACTCAATAACATTTATGTCCCATCACATATTCTTCTAACCTTATTTCCTTTTCTTTCATCTAGATACTGAGATCTTTTTTGAGGATGTCGTTGAATGTCTCTGGGACATACTGAGCACAGAGACACTGCTACTCATGCTGAAAAAATACCTGAAGAGAGTTGAGGCTGAAGACAGTTTGTCCAGGTAACCGGCACAGGTGCACCAGGAAGGTCACCCACGTCCCCCAGCACCAGGCCAGCTTCCTCCTGGAGTAACGCCTCCTCCAGGCAGGACCCTACTGTTGGGGCCAGGGGTGTTCCTTCTCAAGATCCCATCAGGAATGTTTCCTCCATGTCATTTGCTGACAGTGAATGAT
>NW_011495019.1:1006415-1007111 GCF_000754665.1 Bison bison bison
GTGATGGGTCAGGAGTCAGTGAGGTGAGCTGGAGAGTCCAAGGGAAACCAGGGCTCATAGTACATCTCCTGCTCCCCTGTCCACTGGGGCAGTGGGTGGACCCATTGACCTTCTGCTGAGAAGGTCAAGGGCTCAATGCTTAGAAGACAGCAGATGGCAGGCCAAATGATTATAAGGTGTCTTCTAGCTCTGACTTTTGGGGTTTAAAAAATTCTAATTCAGAGACAGCCAATCTTCAAAATATAAGGGCACAGTGCCCTGGACTGCCCTTACTTTGACTTCAATGGCAAATTTAGGGGATCCCCAAAACAACTCTCAGGTTCAAGAATTCCCTATAGAATGGACAGGACTCACTGAAAGCTTCATGATCCCAGGTACAGTTTACTACTGCTACTGCTGCTAGGTCACTTCAGTTGTGTCCGACTCTGTGTGACCCCATAGACAGCAGCCCACCAGGCTCCTCCATCCCTGGGATTCTCCAAGCAAGAACACAGGAGTGGGTTGCCATTTCCTTCTCCAATGCATGAAAGTAAAAAGTGAAAGGGAAGTCGCTCAGTCGTGTCTGACTCTTCGCGACCCAATGGACTGCAGTCTACCAGGCTTCTCCGTCTATGATTTTCCAGGCAAGAGTACTGGAGTGGGGTGCCATCACCTTCTCCTACAGTTTACTACAGGGAAGGATAAAAGTTCCCACCA
>NW_011495020.1:0-6566 GCF_000754665.1 Bison bison bison
AGGTTGCTTCCTGACCTGCATACAGATTTCTCAAGAGGCAGGTCAGGTGGTCTGGCATTCCCATCTCTTGAAGAATTTTCCACAGTTTATTGTGATCCACATAGTCAAAGGCTTTGGCATAGTCAATAAAGCAGAAATAGATGTTTTTCTGGAACTCTCTTCCTTTTTCCATGATCCAGAGGATGTTGGCAATTTGATCTCTGCTTCCTTTACGTTTTCTAAAACCAGCTTGAACATCTGGAAGTTCATGTATTGCTGAAGCCTGGTTTGGAGAATTTTGAGCATTACTTTACTAGCGTGTGAAATGAGTGCAATTGTGTGGTAGTTTGAGCATTCTTTGGCATTGCCTTTTTTGGAATTGGAATGAAAACAAACCTTTTCCAGTCCTGTGGCCACTGCTGAGTTTTCCAAATTTGCTGGCATATTGAGTGTAGCACTTTCACAGCATCATCTTTTAGGATTTGAAAAGCTCAGCTGGAATTCCATCACCTCCACTAGCTTTGTTTGTAGTGATGCTTCCGAAGGCCCACTTGTCTTCACATTCCAGGATATCGAAGTGAGTGATCACACCATCGTGATTATCTGGGTCGTGAAGATCTGTTTTGTACACACAGATGACACTAAAAACTAGTGTCCAAAATGCTAGAGTCTATTAGCAGCAAACCAGAGCAAGCAAAGTGAAGTTTTAAGGGAAGTGTGAAGTTACTGTAAAGAATCACAAATTTGGAACCAAGAGCAAAGCGAGATTAGACAAACCAGAGTGCGGGTTGAGAGATGTATGCAATTTCTGAATCACTGTCTAGCTGTCATCAGTGATTTGTTCTGAACTTTCTGGGTCTAGATGCAAAGTCAGCTTATCAGGGCCAAAACCCCAAAATAAGTCAGGTGTAAAACTGAAATGACCAGAGGTAATTTATGCTCATTAATTAATATAATTAGATAATTAAACATCTGAGATTTCTCTCTTTCCTGTTTTTCTCTTGACTCTTGCTTTTATTCTCATTTTGTAATTCCAAATCTGCAAAAGGAGAACTGCCTAACCAAAGATAGGTTAAAGGAAGGGTAAAGGCAAACCATCAGATGGCAGGATCATTAGGTGCTATTTACAGAACAAATGTTCTGTGCCAAGTTGCTTCAGTCATGTCAGACTCTTTGTGACCCCATGAACTATAGCCTGCCAGGCTCCTCTGTCCATGGGGATTCTCCAGGCAAGAGTACTGGAGTAGGTTGCTACGCCCTCCTCCAGGGAATCTTCCTGATCCAGGGATTGAACCTGTGTCTCATGTCTCCTGCATTGGCAGGCAGATTCTTTACCATTAGCACCACCTGGAAAGCATATGACAAATATATTGTGTTACTTTTGACCTGACTCTATTCTCCAGTGCATGACAAATGGGATAGAATTTGAAGATTTGTGTTTTACACCTCAAAGTGAAGGAAGCTATACCCTTTTCAAAAACAAATTTTCTTTTGCTGACCTGAAAATCAGTTCATCAGTACGATCTTTCTCGAGAACAAACTGTGGACACAGTGGGGCAAGAAGAGGGTGGGACAAATTGAGAGAGTAGCCTGGAAACATACACAATATAAATTACCATATGTAAAATAGATAGCCAGTGGGAATTTACTGTATGAGGCCTGGAGCTCAAACCAGTGCTGTGTGATAACCTAGACGGGTGGGATGGGGTGGAAGGTGAGAGAGAGGTTCAAGAGGGAGGGGGCATATCTATGGCTGATTCATGTTGATCTATCGCAGAAACCAACACAGTACTGTAAAGCAAATATTCTCCAGTTAAAAATAAATAAAATTTTTAAAAAGAACAAATTTTCTTAGTGGGTGAATAAAGAAACACTAATTACCTGAGGTAAGCAAAAAGGAACTATTTTTTTCCATGGGGCCAAAGACAATGTGAAGTTGAGTGCAGACACTAGATAGATGCTGCTTTTTGCTTTTGCATGGAACTGGTTCTTCTTTCCTCTCTAAGCCCTCCTTTGGTATATTCCTATTCTATTACAGTGTTCCCTTTCTGAAAACCCATAGCCAGAGTCCTACTCCTGATCTCTCCTGGAATGCCCATCCAGATTGCTAATCCTCAGCTGCTCCCCAGATGTAAGGCTGAGTCTTCTATTTATCATATTTGTAGAAGCACTAAATTCATCAACTGAACAGTTTTAGATTGTTTTATGTGAATGAATGCTCCAAAAGGCTAGATTGGAAGTAGGGAAACTAAATGGATTCCTTTTTGAATAACTCTTTTCTTATAAAAATGTGACTAACCAGTAGAGGAAAATACAGGAACTAATTGTTTTTAGTGGAGAAATGAATCAGCTGTAGCATGAGATTGTATTGCACATGAACAAAATAAAAATATTATTTTGAGATTTATTTGGAAAATAGACATGTCCCAAGGATTCACAGATTGTGGGTGAGATTTTAGCCTTTAATATCTTGTGTGATAGCTCTCTAATCTGCAAAGATGGAAGAAGCAGAGTATTTCAAGACAAAGCTTTGCTATTCTATTATTTATGAGAGCAAATTTCATTGTTAATGTTTTGCAAACTTCCAGGGTAGTGAAGTATATGTGAAACTGTATATTCTCACCAGTGTGCAAATACCATGATGGCTAGGTGGCTGATAGAGTTTGAAATTCTATATTATATTAGGAAAGCGAAAATGACAGATAATAGGAAGCATAAATTGAGATACTGATTCCTTTTCTCCAACCCTGAATTTTTTTTTTTTCTTAACAAACCTGTGTAACGGATATGAATTCTTAGCTTCATCAAACAGCCTTGAAATTTTCTTCTTAACCTTTCTTAGACATTCACAGTGGTCATTCAAACTATAACAAATAAAGTACTATAAATTCAAGTAAGAAATGGGACCTTCTTTATCACTTTCGAGATATGCCAGCCCTAGCAAGTTGTAGTAACTTTATTTAGTGCTGTCTATCCCATCACTATGCTATCTGAGAGGTCTAGCTAACAAGGCAATCTCCTAATTGACATAAAATTTTGCATTTTCTATCATAAACTAATATTTATGGAGTTGTTAATTATAAATTATTATACCCATAATCTTCAGTTCATTTATAAAGATGAATCAAAAATCATTTGAAAGAACTTTTCCCCTCTATCAATAATGTTTTCCTCCTAAAATTGGACTATGCTAAGTCACTTCAGTCGAGTCCAACTCTGTGCGACCCCATGGCAGCTCACCAGGCTCCGCCGTCCCTGGGATTCTCCAGGCAAGAAGACTGGAGTGGGTTGCCATTTCCTTCTCCAGTGCATGAAAGTGAAAAGTGAAAGTGAAGTCGCTCAGTCGTGTCTGACCCTCAGCAACCCCATGGACTGCAGCTTTCCAGGCTCTGCCGCCCATGGGATTTTCCAGGCAAGAGTACTGGAGTGGGGTGCCATTGCCTTCTCCAAAATTGGACTAGAGAAAGTAAATTCACAAATAAAAGTTAAATTCTTGTGGAAAAGCTTATCATTACTGTTATGGAAATATCCATTTATATTTTTAAAAAGTAGTAATTTAATATGCTGTATAAATAATGCCTTTGTGTTGTCTCACTATTCTAGGTGAGAAATGGATTAGCAATTAACATATGGCAGTTCTCTGATTCCTTAATAAAAGGAAAAGAGCTTTTGCTCAAAGCTGTTGGAGCTCTTTCACAAATTAATTGACCCTAACAGGTGGATATTGTGTGGCCCCATATTCCAAAGGGGGAAATGGGAATAGCCAGTTTATAAGAATTGTCAAGTTGTAGAACATATCTAAAAGATAAATACTTCTGAGAGGTGAATTTGGGGACAGCTTTACACTTTAGTCTTTTGAAAGAAGGCACCATTTCTAGCCTTTTGTTCTGACCTCATATATTATAAAACTGATTTATCTTCAGTTCCAAGTCTGTGGGCATGTTTCCATAGTTATTTTAATGAGCTCTACATGATTTTATTAAGGTTTTTTTTTTTTTTTTTAATTACTCTTGTTTGTATCTACCCTCATATAACATCCACATGTAAAGGTCACATACTGCATTTTTCATTTATGTGACATTCTGGAAAAGGCAAGGCTATAGTCAAAAGAACAAATCAGTACTTGTCAGGGGCTGGAGCATGCTGTAACTATAAGGGATAGACTGAAGCAGTTTTTTTTGGGGGGTTGATAAACTATGCTGGACCCTACTTGTGGTGGTGGTTACAAGAATGTGTTACAATTTCTTTAATGAACATCAAAAAAGGTCAATTTTACTCAAGTAAATGTACAAAGGAAAAAAAGTTTTAAAAGATTATCTGATTTTTAGTGCTGTCTTAATTATTTGCTCTTATCTTAAATATTAGAATGATGTTTAATGGTTTGTAGGAAAAACTGATAAAATATTTTCAGCATTATTAATACATTTCTGAATATTTAAATACCTAATCATTTTATTGATGAATGAAGGGATACTGTGAAATCTTTCTATAATGCAATCCCTAAGGGATCAGAGCAAGTGATCACCTAGATCCTTTCTCTATTTTCACCTTCCAAACATCTCAGGTAAAACGACAGATAAGCTTTTTTCTGCTGAATTTCTCTTAGTATTAAAGTGTTACAGTGAGAATTCAGTATATTTTGCCATCCATTTTTCATATTTTTGCAAGTGTGAAGGACAGACATTTCTTACAGTTTAAAGTTAGGTTTTAATCTTTCTTCTTATATATCTAGGTTCATCTCTTTATTGTGGTAAAACTATAGCTATAGCTTGTATCTTCATATTTTTGAATCTGAACCATGTATTTTATTTATTTTTTGTTAATTTTATTTTATTTTTAAACTTTACATAATTGTATTAGTTTTGCCAAATATCAAAATGAATCCGCCACCGGTATACATGTGTTCCCCATCCTGAACCCTCCTCCCTCCTCCCTCCCCATACCATCCCTCTGGGTCATCCCAGTGCACCAGCCCCAAGCATCCAGTATCGTGCATCGAACCTGGACTGGCATCTCGTTTCCTACATGATATTTTACAAAACCATGTATTTTATAATAGAGTAAAAATAAAGCATAGTAAAAGTGAAAGAATCTTATAAACAATAAAAAAATCACAGAAATATAAAACAGTGAATGTCAATCAATTCAAACTGGCAACGAATCTCAAAGTGGGCAGCTTTCAAGTTCTAATTGAATTGAATAGTTTAGCACTTCCTTATGCCTACCTGCAGAATGTACCTAAAAGCTCATCTCTCCCTTGAATACTTTTGATAAACAATTAAATATTTATACTGTGACTTATGCTGAAATCAGATGATTTTTCAGTAATAAATGGCAACTCAATAGTCTAGGTTTTTATCCCTTATTAGCTTTAGAATTTTTGTACTTACATTAAAAGGTAATGATTTCCTTCATCATTTAATATTTATCAATTTTCACCCTCAGATATTCAGTTTGTTACAAACTCTCAATGAAAGAAAAAATAGGTTCAGATACATACACACATTTTTAAATATATAAAGCTGCCTTAAGAATTTGAAACTAAGAAAAATAAATGTAAATTTTGGAATTTGCTGAGCATTCAAATTTTTTTCCAGCGGGAAAATCATCTATTAACACTTTGTCATCTTGATCTGCCATTTTCCAGGAGACTTGTGTTCAGTGGTACCTTAATTGTCCCTGTGTAGCCCCCTCAGTTAATATTCCTTCCACCCTTGACTCCTGGAAACCAATGATGCAATAGTTTTGCTAGAATGTCATATACATAGAATCTTAAAGAATGAACTCTTTGGTTCTGGTCTCTTTCATTTAGAAAAATTCATTAAGGTTACCCTTGCTGTTACAGGAGTTGACAGCTTGTCCTTTGTGTTGCTGAGTCATGTTCTGTTGTGTGCAGGTACAAGTTTTGTTTATCAGACACTTGTTGAAGCACTTTTGCGTTGTTTCCAGTGAATAAAGCTGTTAGGTTTGCACAGAGGATTTTAGGGGAACGTGTGTCTTCAGGTCTGAGCATTCAATTTGAAACACAGACTTTAGGACTTACATTGGTTGGGGGTAAGATTAGGGTTGCCAGCCAATATTCTGTCTTTCTCTCTCACACACACAGTCTCTCTCATTGATTTGTTTGCTTGTTTACTGGAAACCTAGATCACTCTTTTCAGGAACTCAGATTATAGCAGGATGATGGTTTTTACTAATTCCATATCTTTTGAGGTTCCAAGCAGAGATTTTCCATGCAGGATCATCCACAGAGGAAAGGGAATAAGAAAAAGGAAAAGATTGAGCTGGAGGAATGTGTGGGAGTAGAGTGATTAAAAAACTCACCTTAACTTCGTTTTGGATCTCTCTGATTCAGTCACTGTTTATAATAAAATTATTTTAAGTTTAAATGTATAAACATATGAACTGAGTTTTTTAGAGAAGCTTTCTCAACATGGTATATATTGCAAATATTTTTTTCCCCTGAAGGATTTTCCAGGCATATTGCTTGTCAAATAGCACTTATAATTGATTGTGTACAGTTGAATTTATATATCTACATTTTAGATTGTTGAGTCAGCAGGGTCATTTGGAAAAAAAAAAAAAAA
>NW_011495020.1:6666-12894 GCF_000754665.1 Bison bison bison
ATATATATATATATATATAACCCTGTGTAGTAGACAGAATTCTCAGATGGCTTTGAAGATTCCATTCCCTCCCTTGGGTCTGGGTGGTTTGGACCTGTGAATATGATGGTATATCATTGCCGTGATTGTGTGACCTTATATGGTAGAAGAGATATTGTAGATATGAATAAGGTCCCCCATCAGTTGATTTTGAACTAATCAAAACAGAGATTTTACTATGTGAGCCTGATGTAATAATGTGAATCCTTCAAAGAAGTCAGAGTCAAGCAGCAGATTTTTCTGCTGTCTTTGAGGAAGCCAACTACCACATCATGAACTGCCTATTGGATTGGGACCTTTGGCAGGGTCCTGAGGGTAGCCTCTAAGAGTTGAGAGTATTCCATTTTACGGCTAGCAAGAAAAGGGAGACTTCCTTCTCTGCAGCAACAGGGACTGAATTCTGCCAACAACCAGTAAGTTTGGAAGACGATCTGAGACTAAAATGAGATTGCAGTTCTGGCTAACACCTTGATTTCAGTCTGGTGAGATTCTGAGGCTGGGGAGCCATCTAACTGGTACTTACATTCTTGACCCAGGGAAATTTGTATGATACATTAGTATGGTTGTAAATAGCTAAAGGTGAGTAATTTGTCCTTTAGCAATAGAAAGCTAATATAGTACAAATGGGTCATTTTTAAAATGGCATAGTATTTAACAAAAATAACCTTTCACGGCATAATTCTTAAAAAAACTAGTATTTGCTAGTATGAATATGATACTTTTAAAAATCCTGTGCTTGGGGACACTTTGATCAGACAGCAGGTATTTAAATTTCTAGACAGACTGGTGAAACTCCCAGGAGGTCATCACTAGGCAAATTTTCTGGTGGTGAGGGATAATCGTTTGTTGGTTTAAAAATTCCTTCATTAAAAAGTACAGAATGAATATAATATTACCTTAGTACACAGATTTTGGTTATATCTGAAGAAGTTAAACTATGAATTCTCAAATAAAATATGATTCATATTTTAAGTGCCAAACCATTACTCTCACTATGTTCAAGAATTAACTACATTTTTTTATAGGAAGTGGTTGGCTAAATTTTAATGCTTATTTACATGAAATAGTGCTGTGTATACTTTTGATTTGCATGGGCACAAATAATCATAAGCCCTAATGTTCTGGTTATGAAATCTTTGAGATTAAATTGTTTTCTGTAGATAAAACAATAAGTATATATGGGTTACAAATGCAAGTCTTGAAATCTATTAGCAGAGATGACTTTTAATTTTGTTTTCTTTTCTATCGGGGAATACATATTTTATGAAGTTGTATATGCTTTCAAATTATTACTGGTGTGGTCATCCTTGAATACCTCCTCTAAATGTTTCATTCATGATACGTCGACCAACTTGTTTTCTCATACCTAAGTAACAAGCAAGGTGATTTTAAGAATGCTATGACCTTGCTATATGATCTTATACTTCTATTCATTAGTCACAAAAGTGTATTTAAACACTTGTAGATTATTTTACTTTTCCTAACTCTTCTCTACTGTCTCTAATGAAGAATTACATATTTCCCTTTCTATCTCCTTGCCAGGTGGTTGCCAACCTTCTCATTAGTTTAAATACTTTCTGACCACTTGGTCAGTCTTGGCTATGTGACTTGTGAGAGACAAGGAAATCAGAGCAAAAGAGATCTTTTCACTTTGAGATGGAGGCTTTTAGAATATTATGCAATGCTGAGAGATGTTTTTGATGTGCTATGAGAGGAGGTGTGCCAGATAGGAGCTAATCTTTTAGCCTGAACTGAAAATGAAAAAATCTTGGGGAGTAAAAGTGTATCCTGACAACCAGAACTGAGCTACAACTGACCGGCACTATTCATATACAAACCTTTTGTTGTTTTATAAGCTTTTGATATTAGTTTCTATAACAAAAGTGAGTAATACAGTCTGAAATTTAATTTTTTCTGAGATAAAAATATCATTTCACTGAACTGATTAGCACTTCAATAGTTTTCTATTGCCTTTAGACTAAAAATAAAAGTCTTAACTTGTTTACAAAAGCCTGTATGATTGGGCCTATACTGGGTTTTTTTTTTTTTAAACAGTTTTTAGAATTCACCATACATTCTCTCTGTATCAGAAATTCTGCCCTATCCCCTTTCCATCAGGAGGAACAGTATATTCAGAGATCTTATAGTTATGATTAAATGATTAGTGTCTTTTTATCCTACTTCATTTTCTCTCCAAGATAATAAGGATTGTGTTGTTTGTTTATCATTTTTTTCCACAGTACCTATCACGGTGCTGGAGCATAGTAGAAGCCTAATAAATATATGTTAAATGAAGCAAAAAATGAAATACATTGATGTGCCATCTTTATCCCAAGAAACATATGTTTCTTCAGATTTAGAGTCATGTTCTCTTAATTTTTAAAAACATTATTTCCAAAGACTCAGTATATATGTTTCTATAAGAAATGTGCTTTTAAATATTATAGAATATTTATTAAGTCAAAAGCATAACTAGAATATTGCATATT
This sequence comes from Bison bison bison, assembly GCF_000754665.1. NCBI lineage: Eukaryota > Metazoa > Chordata > Mammalia > Artiodactyla > Bovidae > Bison > Bison bison. Next base: position 9,195 of record NW_011495020.1, read on the forward strand.
CCTATTTAATATTATTTCTCATGAAGCAAGAATCTATTTTCACTTTTCTTAGTCTAAGACTAGTTGAATGGTTTTCTGTTGTCATAGTAACACTACTCAGTTTTTATAGTGGTTTTCCCCATATTTTAAACATTATATTATTTCATTAAAGAACTTAACAATTTTGAGGCAAATAATATTGTCTGCTCTTGATGGTTAAAATACACACAATTTCATATGCTTTCTGCATATATTTAAATTTGACTTTTAAATTATACTTATTTTAATGGAATTCCACTCTTTTGTGCTTTGAGCTTCATATGTTCCAATTTACAGAGTCAGTCCTTATACTCTCTTAAGTTTATTTTTTTCAGTATGTGTTTTTAATAAAAAAAGCATTGCTTTAATCCATCAAATATAAGGATTTACTATTCAGACCAGAAAAGAAACATGGTATAGTGTAAGGTGAGTTTAGAATAGACCAAAAAACAATTCTATAAGGTATATTCAGAATCCATTACACTAAGCAAAGATTGGAGGTGTATGGCCAAGATGTTGACTGGAATATTGTTTGGTAAGTAAACATGAAGGTATAATACATTGGTATATATGGGTCAGAATGGAAAGATGAGTATTTTACTTCTGACTCCTAAGCAAATATAGCTGGTGTTCTTATTTTTAGGAGACATATGTATATGGTTGTGATAGGTCTTTCCACAAGTTAGCATTCTCGGTCTTTTTATCTATTATTAATATTAAGCATTTTAAATTGATAAGAAATTTGGGATAAAATCATAATGTATGGTTTTTAGATTAGATAGCTGATTTTCTGTGCATTTAGTGCTTCTGTTTTGAATCTGGCAGTTATATTTTTCTCTAAGCATTGAGACAATACTTAGGGTGTTTGTAAAAATGCAGCTATGAAAATTCGGCAAAGAAGCCATTCATAAATTGGTCAGATTTTTGGTGACCAAATTTTCATGTGCTAATTAGATGATTTAACCCATCCAGTATTCTTGTGTGGGAAGTTCCCTGGACAGAGGAGTCTGGCAGGCTATAATCTGTGGGGTTGCAAAGAGTCAGACACAACTGAGTGACTGAGCATGCACATTAGATAATCTGGTACTTTGATTTAAACTAAATGCTAAATAACACCCTTTTTCTTTCCACAAATAATACTGTAATTTTAATCTAATCTTTCTATTTTATATTATAGAGTAAATGAGTTTTTGAGACAAGTAAAGGAACTCAGTGATAGAGTTTGGGGAATAGGATGAAAGAAGAAAACAATGAAATAAGTGGGGAAAATTAGCAAATTATTTTATTTGCTTGGAATACTAAACAAATTCTAAATTTCTGGAAATGAAGAAAGGGAAATAAAAAAAGGGAAATGTTTTGGTTATTTTAAGTTTCCAAAACCACAGATTTATTATTTGGGTATATAAATTTAGATTTTGCAGGGAAATATCCTATAGTGCTGTGCTGATAGAACCCATACCCTATAATAGACGGTATTACAAATGTACTCTAAATTGTGAGACATTCATGTTAGGGATTCTTTTTTGTTCTCTGCAATTGGTGCTTTGTGTACCCTAATTAACTCAATGCCCATCAATTAGCAGTATTGTTCACAACCTAAAAAACACATTTTAGTAAAATGTGCATATAAATGCTAGATTATGAAGTAATTCTTTCTAACCTCATTGTATTGACTTGAATACTGTTGATAGTGATGATAATTACTATCATAACAATAGTAACAATAATTTATTTTTTGCATAATATGGAACAGGTACATTGTTTTTTCATCTTAACAAATCAATGGGGTAAATATTCAGTTCCAATTTTGTAGCTGTGGATACTGAAGCACAAACAAATTATTTAACCTTAAGTAAAGATTATAAACTATATAATAAGTATTTTAGGGGACTTGAACAAATGTTTTTTTAGGATTGCCCATGCTTTTTCTATTATGCCACAGTGCTTCTTTAAATTCAAAATTAACAGATGTAATGAGAATGGTAGAGTAGTTACCTGTCCTAAAGTATTTAGGACACTAAAAATGGATTTTTTTATTTGTAATACAATAGGTAATGGTTTACATGGTATTTCTTCTTTGGAGCTATATGCGGAATGAAGAGGTCAAAGGTCACCCATTCAATGTTTACTTAGAAATATGCACAAAGTATTATTTTAGGTCATAGAAAAGAAAAGTTACAAAATAGCTGTCACCAGCAAACATGTTTAGTTTGCATAAATTTTGTCCTTCAACAATTGTATGAGAAGGAAGGGCAGGTTAACCTCATTTTACATGAGGAAATTGTGGAAAAATTTGTTCTTCTGAATCATAATGGAGTAACATGCCCTTGAAAAGATATTGTACATGGGATTAAGAATGGTGTACATTTATTAAGAAATATGAAATAATTTGCCCACTAGAGACTTTTGAAAATTGGAAGATGTTATTTTCTAGTGTACATATTATGTGGTGTAGGGTATGAATAGTTGGAAGTTTGGTAGGAGACCAAAAACTCTAATTTTATGGTTTGGATGACCTACTCAGGAGACAGAAAATGTAACCAATAAAATTCCATTTTATTAATGAGGCAGTCTTTCCTAGCTGTGGAAAGTTCAGGAGCTTTGGAGTCAAATTACACACACACACACACACACACACACACACACACTTACCATGTTTCTGTCTGGGAAATTTTCTAAATCCCTCTGAGCTTCAGTTTCTCTGGATAATACTACATGGCAATATCATCAGTAAATATATGGCAATACTACTTAATACTTAAAATGTCAGGCATACAAGAAATTTCTAATCACACTAGTTCTATTCTTGTCAGCTCCCTTTACACCTTGTTTGATCTATCCTATTTCCAGACTCTTGGCCAGAATTTCCATTTTTCCTCCTTTCTCAAATTGTAGATCTCAAAAGGCATGGCTTCAATCTTTCTCAAAATATTTTGGTAGTATACAAGTGACTACCAAGGAAAATATGACAGTGTTTACATGAGTGTTAAGTCAGTTTTGTCTCTATTCACTATTCTTCAAAACTTCAGTAGAATTGTCCCACCATTTTAGATGGGAAAAAGGGAGAAAAATGCTTACACCCTATGTAGAGTCGACAGAAAGGAAAGCAAAAGGCAAAAGGGAAGGAGGGAGGAAGAGAGGGGCAGACCTACTGAGTCTCCATTATTGAAGAAGAAGCAAGATATGTGTTTGGGAAGCTCTCAAGGATTTGAATAGGAAAAAATTACAGAGCAAAATTGAGGAAAAACTAATATATCAGTGTGAAACAGATAAGAATGCCTCCTTAGATGAAATGAGTAATTAGTTATGTAAACAAAAACCAAGACCAAGAACGCTGAAATAGTTTATTTCAAAATAGTTAGCTATTCTCTGTCATATGATTGAATGTAGATTAGTTATATAGAGAGGCTGTTCTGAAGAGTTTCTGAACATAAGTACTATGTTCAGCTGACATAATATCTCTGCCAAAAATTGTGGAAGATATTTAGGTGAAGTGTTAACAAAACTGCCCTGGTTTACATTTTGAGCATCATACTAGTATCCAACTTGACTGTTCAATAAATTAAGTGAAAGTGAAGTGAAAGTTACTCAGTCATGTCCGACTCTTCGTAACCTCATGGTCTAAACAGTCCATGGAATTCTCCAGGCCAGAATACTGGAGTGGGTAGCCTTTCCTTTCTCC
>NW_011495020.1:13616-27281 GCF_000754665.1 Bison bison bison
CTGTTTTCTTTATAGTCCAACTCTCACATCCATACATGACTACTGGAAAAACCATAGCTTTGACTAGATGGATCTTTGTTGGCAAAATAATGTATCTACTTTTTAATATGCTTTCTAGGTTGGTCATAACTTTTCTTCCAAGGAGCAAGCATCTTTTAATTTCCTGGCTGCAGTCACCATCTATAGTGATTTTGGAGCTCAAAAAGATAAAGTCAGTCACTGTTTCCACTGTTTCCCCATCTATTTCCCATAAAGTGATGGGACCAGATATCATGATTTTGGTTTTCTGAATGTTGAGTTTTAAGCCAACTTTTTCACTCTCATCTTTCACTTTCATCAAGATACTCTTTAGTTCTTCTTCACTTTCTGCCATAAGGATGGTGTTATCTGCATATCTGAGGTTACTGATATTTTTCCCAGCAATCATGGTCCAGTGGAGAAGGGAATGGCAAGCCACTTCATATTCTTGCCTTGAGAACCCCATGAACAGTATGAAAAGGCAAAAAGATAGGACACTGAAAGATGAACTCACCAGGTCGGTAGATGTCCAATATGGTGCTGGAGATCAGTTAATTGATTAGGTGACATCATTGCTTTGAAACTAGACTCTTAAGATCCACACAATTGTAGGAGAGAAATTACCAGTGACTGTAAGGAGTTTTTTTAAGAGAGAAGAAAAATGCAAAGATATTATTATATTCTCAGACTTTCTTTCTACTTTAAAATTCTTCCATTAAATGCTTATCTCTATCCCCAAATTTTAGGAATACTCTTATTTGGCTGCATAAAGACATAGCTACGCCAGGAATACATTAGATGCCATTACACATTCTGGAAATCCATTATACCAGGTATATTTTCTTGATGCTTACGCATAACTTCCATTAACGTTAATGAGAGTTGCATTCATGCATGGAGTAGAGAATAGATCCATTATCTCTAAAGGGCAGTTTCCCTTTTAATACATTGCTCAACTTTTATTACATGTTTCCCTTTTGTTTATATTATGAAGTCTCAGTTCTTCATTTATAGAAAATGGCATATAGCCATGGAGTAAAATACTTTCGTTGGAGAGTTCTTCCAGACGGTTCTTAGGCCATGAGAATGAGGTTGTTGTTGTTGAGTTGCTAAGTTGTGTCTGACTCTTCACAACCCCATGGACTGCAGCACGCCAGGCTTCACTGTCCTTCACTGCACCCTGGAATTTGCTCAAATTCATATCCATTGAGTCGGTGATGCTATCATTGTGGAATGTGAAAGTATTATCTTTTAAAGTCCCTGTTCTTATAAAACTGTTGCAACCTTAGATTCATTTAGAAGCTGTAAAATAGTATAGATTTAAGTAAAAAAACTATTCTAGTAGTTACTGAATCAGTTGTTGATATTTGCAATCATTTTCAAACCTATGTTAAGCATTTCCTCTAGCAACTTAGTTTTAATAGAAGGTAAAGGAAGCTATTAATGACAACTCAGGTATTTCTATAATGTTGAGTCAAGCTATGTAGTCCCAAGAAAAAATATTTTGGGTTTCTTTCTTATGGGCTAAGAGTCTTTAAAAAAAAAAAAAAAAACAGAAATAGGGATTTTTTTGGACAACTATTTTATGGGTAGATTTAAATAATAGTAGGAACTAATCATGAAAAAAATTGCCCTGTTATCTCCTATATTCTTCTAAATACTTCCATATGGATTTCCTCTTAGACATTTCCTCATCACTGGTATGGATGATGAAATAAGCTACCCTTCAAAGAGGTAATTTTATAATGATACATATATAAAATGTTAATCCCTTTCTGTCTTATATACCAAACAAAAATATATTGAGCCAACAAAACACCACTCACACACATAACATTGTGTTCATCTTACTTGTTATACTATATTAATAAAAGCATAGCCTTCACAGACTATTGTCATTGCTTTATAATTATTAGCATATAAATAGTATTTCCATTTAAGCAGAGTGACCTAAAATGATTTTTTCCCTCCTATATTTGGTGGCTAAAAATAAATCTTCAGACTCAAAGGCATCCAGAAGTAAATGCAATGATTTTTCTTTGGCTAAATTACTTGGCAAAATATATTTAATAATGACCAATATTACCAACAATTGATAATTACTGATAATTAATGATAAAGATATGACACCATTCCATTTGTACTGGGGACCTTGTAGAGTAACTGTTGTATAATTGAAATTTGATTTGCAGCACTCTATCAATAGCATTGACAATATTTAGTTTTTCATTTTTTTCACCATTTTCCTCTTATTTCTATCCTGTTCAATAACACCTGAATTTTCTCTTTTAGAATACTGATTTCCATCTAACTGAGTTCTTGAATAGGCCAGATCTCTAGAATGCTGCCTTTATATCACCTTCATCTTCTTCACTTACTACAAATGGTTAGCATTTTTCATGCTGCTTCCATGCCACTGTGTCCTGTATCACATCAATCACAAAATTTCTAAGATTTTCTCATTGCCAAATTTCATTTCCATGTAGTTCTATATATATCTCAATCTCCATCTCTTCTTCATCTCACGAAAGTCTTATGCTGTGACCCCTGCACCTCTAATTTTAGTTGGAAAAGTCAATGCCCAGTATAAGATAATAATGCATTGTTTAGTTTTCTTTGTAATAGGGGTGGTCATGCAACTAATTATAACTAATGTAATACATATGAAACTATTGCATGGGACTTCTGGTGTAGCTACTTGGTGACAATTGAAAGGGCTCCTTTCGAGAGAACTTGACTTTTTAATTCTAACTCGAGTTTGCCTGTGTATGCTGGATTAGGTCTCATCTGAACGTCAATAGGTGACACTGATGATGGAAAACATGTGCCAGAAGTAGAACATAAATATGGGAACTTGAATCTCCCCAAATATTGTGTTACATGAGATATGAATAATCTTCAGTTCAGTTCAGTCACTCAGTTGTGTCTGATTCTTTGCCACCCCATGAATCACAGCACACCAGGCCTCCCTGTCCATCACCAACTCCCGGAGTTCACTCTGACTCATGTCCATTGAGTTGGTGATGGAATCCAGCTATCTCATCCTCTGTCGTCCCCTTCTTCTCCTGCCCTCAATCCCTCCCAATATCAGAGTCTTTTCCAATGAGTCAATTCTTCGCATGAGATGGCCAAAGTATTGGAGTTTCAGCTTTAGCATCAGTCCTTCCAATGAACACCCAGGACTGATCTCCTTTAGGATGGACTGGTTGGATCTCCTTGCAGTCCAAGGGACTCTCAAGAGTCTTCTCCAACACCAAAGTTCAAAAGCATCAATTCTTCGGTGCTCAGCTTTCTTCACAGTCCAACTCTCACATCCATACATGACCACTGGAAAAACCATAGCCTTGACTAGACGGACTTTTGTTGGCAAAGTAATGTCTCTGCTTTTCAATATGCTATCCAGGTTGGTCATAAGTTTCCTTCCAAGGAGTAAACGTCTTTTAATTTCATGGCTGGAATCACCATCTGCAGTGATTTTGGAGCCCAAAAAAATTAAGTCTGACACTGTTTCCACTGTTTCCCCATCTATTTCCCATGAAGTGATGGGACCAGATGCCATGATCTTCGTTTTCTGAATGTTGAGCTTTAAGCCAACTTTTTCACTCTCCTCTTTCACTTTCATCAAGAGGCTTTTTAGTTCCTCTTCAATTTTTGCCATAAGGGTGGTGTCATCTGCATATCTGAGGTTACTGATATTTCTCCTGGCAATCTTGATTCCAGCTGTGCTTCGTCCAGCCCAGTGTTTCTCATGATGTACTCTGCATATAAGTTAAATAAGCAGGGTGACAATATACAGCCTTGATGTACTCCTTTTCCTATTTGGAACCAGTCTGTTCCATGTCCAGTTCTAACTGTTGTTTCCTGACCTGCATATAGGTTTCTCAAGAGGTGGGTTTAAATTTGAGTAATATATAATGGGTTCCTCTGTTAGGTGTGGAAAAAACCAATCCCCAACCTTTTGAAAAGTGCTCATTCTTTAGTCCTTCTTTTATATGGCAAATGTTTTATCTAGTTGTTTAGGCCTAAGCCCTTGAAGAAATCTTTGGTTCTTTTCCTCACAGCCTTCTGCTAGTACATAAAACATCCTCGAGGCTCTACCATCAAAATATATCCAGAATCTGACTACTTCTCACCATGTCTGCTCTATCATCATCTTAGCAATACGTAAGTTGACTTACGTATCTTTTCAAAGAACAACACTGGGTTTCCTTAATTTTCTTTATTGTTTCTTTTCTGTTTTAAATTGTACTGATTTCTGCTTTTGCCTTTATTATCTCCTTTCTTCCCCTTGCTTTGGGCTTGTGTATTTCTCATTTATCCAGTTTCTGAAGGCAGAAACTGTTGAAGAGAAAAAACAATTTCTCTTCTACCCTTCTATATCTCGGGCTTTCCTGCTGGCTCAGACAGTAAAGAATCTGCTGGCAATGCAGGAGACCAAGGTTTGATCCCTGGGTCAGAAAGATCCCCTGGAGAAGGGAATGGCTCTCCATTCCAGTATTCTTGCTGGAAAATTCCATGGACAAAGGAGCCTGGTGAGCTACAACCCATGGGGGCACAAAGAGTTAGATATGACCGAGTGACTAATACATTTACTTTTCAGTTTCTGAGTGTTAGCTAAGATCCCTGTAATAAAAGACAGATGAGCCAAAAAAAAAAAATTTTTTTTTTTATCACATGTGCTTCATGTGAGACACCTAGGGAAAATGAATCTAACTCAAAGAAGTAGTTTAGAATTCAGCCATAAGTACCATCTCAGTAGGAAAAGCGTAGGTACTTGTAGGTTTCCTAGGGGAGAGCAGATAACTTTTTGGAAAGATGAATGGGCCCTTAGAAGAAGACATGGGAAATATGATATTCTGAGACAGTTTTTCTGGTGTGGTGTCAATTTCTAGTCTCATCTATGACAATGTCAATTTTCCCTGGTGATGAAACTCCTGGGGAGGACATTTATGACAACTGAGTCACTTTTAGAAGGTCTGTCATTAAGTATATAGAGAAAGTTCAGAAAGGGCTTCTCCCTCAATTTGCTATATTTCAAATGCTGTATGTCAAGTGACTCTATGCCTGGACATTACCAGATGGTCAACACCGAAATCAGATTGATTATATTCTTTGCAGCCAAAGATGGAGAAGCTCTATGTGGTCAGCAAAAACAAGACTGGAAGATGACTGTGGCTCAGATCATGAACTCCTTATTGGAAAATTCAGGCTTAAGTTGAAGAAAGTAGGGAAAACCACTAGATCATTCATATATGATGTAAATAAAATTCCTTATGATTATACAGTGGAAGTGAGAAATAGATTTAAGGTACTAGATATGATAGACAAAGTGCCAGAAGAACTATGGACAGAGGCTCATAACATTGTACAGGAGGTCATGATCAAAATATCCCCAAGAAAAAGAAATGTAAAAAGCCAAAATGGTTGCCTGAGGAGGTCTTCCAAATAACTGAGAAAAGAAGAGAATCTAAAGGCAAAGAAGAAAAGAAAAGATATATCTATCTGAATGCAGGGTTCTGAAGAATAGCAAGAGATAAGAAAGCCTTCCTACGTGATTGGTGCAAAGAAATAGAGGAAACAATAGAATGGGAAAGATTAGAGATGTCTTTAAGAAAATAAGACATACCAAGGGAACATTTCAGGCAAAGGTGGGCACAAGAAAGGGTAGAAACTGTATGGACCTAATAGAAGCAGTAGATATTAAGAAGAGGTGGCAAGAATACACAGGAGAATTATACAGAAAAGATCTTAAAGACTCAGATAACCACAAGGATCTGATCACTCCCCTAGAGCCAGCCATCCTGAAGTCTGAAGTCAAGTGGGCCTTAGGAAGCATCACGATGAACAAAGTTAGAGGAGGTGATGGAATTCCAGTTCAGCTATTTCAAATTCTAAAAGATGATGCTGTGAACGTGCTGCACTCAATATGCCAGCAAATTTGGAAAACTCATCAGTGGCCACAGGTCTGAAAAAGGTCAGTTTTCATTCCAATCCCAAAGAAAGGCAATGCCAAAGAATGTTCAAATGCCTGCACAGTTGCACTTATCTCAAACTCCAGCAAAATAATTCTCAAGATCCTCCAAGCTAGGCTTCAGCACTACATGAACCAAGAACTTCCAGATGTTCAAGCTGGATTTAGAAAAGGCAGACGGACCAGAGATAAAATCACCAACATCTGTTGGATCATTGAAAAAGTAAGAGAATTCCAGAAAAAACATTTATTTCTGCTTTACTGACTATGCCAAATCCTTTGACTGTGTGGATCAACAAACTGTGGAAAATTCTTAAAGAGATGAGAATATCCAGACCACCTTACCTGCCTGCTGAGAAACCTGTTTGCACATCAAACAGTTCTAGCAACTGTTAGAACTGGACATGGGACAACAGGCCAGTTCCAAACTGGAATAGGAGTATGTCAAGGCTGTGTATTGTCACCCTGCTAATTTAATTTTTATGCAGAGTACATAATGAGAAATGGCAGGCTGGATGAAACACAAACTGGTATCAAGATTGCCAGGAGAAATATCAGTAACCTCAGATATGCAGATGACACCGCCCTTATGGCAGAAAGCGAAGAAGAACTAAACAGCCTTTTGATGAAAGTGAAAGAGGAGAGTGAAAAAGCTGGCTTAAAACTCAACATTCCAAAACCAAAGATTACGGCATCCAGTCCCACCACTTCATGCAAATAGATGGAGAAACATTGGAAACAGTGAGACTTTATTTTTTGGGGCTCCAAATCACTGCAGATGGTGATTGCAGCCATGAAATTAAAGACACTTGCTCCTTCGAAGGAAAGCTATGACCAACCTAGACAGCATATTAAAAAGCAGAGATGTTGTTGCTTTGCTGACAAAAGTCTATCTAGTCAAAGCTATGGTTTTTCCAGTATTCATGTATGGATGTGAAAGTTGGACTATAAAGAAAACTGAGCATCAAAAAATTGATGCTTTTGAAATGTAATGTTGGAGAAGTCTCTTGAGAGACTCTTGGCCTTCAAGTAGATCCAACCAGTCCATCCTAAAGGAAATCAGTCCTGAATATTCATTGGAAGAACTGATGCTGAAGCTGAAACTCCAGTACTTTGGCCCCTGATGTGAAGAGCTGACTTATTAGAAAAGACCCTGATGCGGGGAAAGATTGAAAGTAAGAAGAGAAGGGGACAACAGAGGATGAGATGGTTGGATGGCATCATTGACTCGATGGACACGAGTTTGAGCAAGCTCCGGGTGTTGGTGATGGACAGGGAAGCCTAGTGTTTTGCAGTCCATTGGGGTTGCAAAGTGTCAGACACGACTGAGTGACTGAACTAAACTGACATGTTTATAGTTAAAAATAATCAATATGCCAAAGTGGACATATTTTGGAGGGGTACATTCTGCTACCCTTTAAAGCTTGGTTTACAGATTTTCATATCTTCTGTTCTTGTATGAATCTCCAATGGTATAGTTTTTACTCTAAGCACTGTTTCATATTTTTTCATCAGATTTTGATGTTGTAGTTTTATTTTCAATAGTCTAAAATAAATTCTAATATTCCTGATATATGCTGTTTATTTAGAATATATTTTTAACTTCCAAATATATAGAGGTTTTTCCAATATCTTTCTGTTATTTATTTCCAGTTCATCTCATTTTTGTTGATTCTTGTTCCAGATAAAAGGAATAAGCATATTTCACCCTGTCTGTTCTACTAAATGATCATTAATGAAGCAGTGATCTGAGGAGTTTAAAATTAAATAGAAACAAAAGAAGCCCCCAAATTTTAGTGCCATTGGACTGCTAGTGAATTTATCATTTCTCCCCCTTATTTCCTAGCCTGGACTCAAGGCAGTCTGAAACTCACTAATGGATATTAACAAAGACAGAGAAAGCTCCAGGAGAAGTTCTCCATTTTATGACTGATGGGTAGGAAAGAGATCTAGCAATAGTGGTGATAGCATGGGCCCACTAGTGCCCAAAGTTAAGAGGGAGGAGAAACTTCCTCTCTAATCAGAGGAAATGTGCTCTCAAGGGGGTGGAATAAAGCCTTGTCACTTGTCTCTCTCCATCCTTCCCTAGGGACTTCCCTGGTAGCTCAACTGGTAAAGAATCTGCCTGCCATGCAGGAGACCCCAGTTAAGATTCCTGGGTCAAGAAGATCACCTGGAGAAGGGATAGGCTATCCACTCCAGTATTCTTGGGCTTCTCTGGTGACTCAGATGGTAAAGAATTCACCTGCAATGCGGGAGACCTGGGTTCAATCCTTGGGTTGGGAAGATCCTCTGGAGGAGGGCATGGCAATGCACTCCTGAATTCTTGCGTGGAGAATCCTCATGGACAGAGGAGCCTGGTGAGCTACAGTCCATGGGGTCACAAAGAGTTGGACACAAATGAGCAACTAAGCACAGCACAGCACACCCTACTCTATTCCATGCCAGGAAGTGTGTGGTACAGTGAGGTCAACAGAGCCTCTGCTTTCTGGTTAGAAGATTAAGAGAAGCCTTGAAGAACTGAAAATTACCCAGGGAATCATAGAGAGGAAGCAGCTTGAAAACCTACCCCAATTTTATATAATTTTTATATAAATTTTTTATAATTTTTATATAAATTTTATATAAACTCTTGAGATCACCCCACTGATGTATTTGCATAGATGTGAGTCTAAATAGCATGTGTGCTATTGTGCTCGGTCATGTCTGACTCTTTGGGACCCCATGGAGTGTAGTCAGCCAGGCTTCTCTGTCCAGGAAATTTTCCAGGCAAAAATACTGGAGGAGATTGCCATGTTCTCCTTCAGGGGGTCAAACCCACATCTCTTGTATCTCCTGTATTGTCAGGCAGGTTCTTTACCACTAGCATCACCTGGGAAGTTCTAAATAGCATACAAACAGCTTTGAGTGATGAACCATGGGAGTGATTCCCAAACAAGTCCCAGGCTGATCAAACCAATAAGTGACAAAAACACAGGATGTGTCTAAAAAGCCCAATAAAGCTGTTAAAAATAGAACAAGCTAAGAAATGCTGGTCAGGTCCTGAAACCTGTACCCACTGGGATTGATTACCTGCTAAAACAAAGACATCGATGTAGTACTTGAAAAAGATACAAAGCCTCATAGCATAGTGTTCAAAATGTCTAGAGTAAAAATCCAAAATTACTCAGCACAGGAAGAATCAGGAAAATCATAATGCACATGGAAAGATGATTAACAGGTTTCAACCCAAAGATGATAGAATTGTTTACAAACACATTCAATCAGCTCTTGTAAAATCAGTGGGAAGATGGTATCAACGTGACTTTTACTTTGGTATTGACCTGATCACTTGTACTAAGACTATCTCACAGAATTCATGTCCACTCGGAACATGAAAATGTGACCTTTTTTTGTAAATAAGGTATGTGCAGATGTAATCAAGTTTAGATGACATCATACTAGATTAGATTGGACCCTAAATCCAATGACTGTTGTGCACTTAAGAGGGAAATTTGGAAATACAACACAGACAAGCAGGGAAAAGGGCCATACAGAGACAAAGGCAGATACTGGCGTGAAGCCAAAGAATGCCAAGCATTGGCAGTAATCATTAGAAGAAAGAGGAAAAATTTTATTCTTTTCTAGAACCTCAAGAGGAAGCATGACCCTACCAACAAGTTGATCTCAGATTGTTAGCTTCCCACACTGTCAGAAAAATACATTTCTGTTGTTTTACACCAGAGTTTGTGTTAGTTTGTTAATATAATCTTAGAAAACTGATATATTTTTAAGGTAGTGTCTGTCAAATTTCTCTATTGTATGGTTACTGTATTTCCCTTGTTAAATGCAAGTCACCAAATCCAACTTAGACACAAGGGGAGAGGAGTTAAACTTCATGATCTGGAGGGAAGAATAGCAACAAATTTGTGGACACGTCGTAAACATCACTTTATTTATTTATTCTTCTATAATGAGATTTTTTCCAACTCCCCATTTTTTTTTTTAATCAATTATTTATATTATCATGTGACCCCATGGACTGTAGCCTACCAGGCTCCTTCCTCCATGGGATTCTCCAGGCAAGAGTACTCGAGTGGGTTGCCATTTCCTTTTCCAGGGGATCTTTCCGACCCAGGGATCGAACCCAGGTCTCCCGCATTTCAGGCAGATGCTTTAACCTCTGAGCCACGAGGGAAACCCAATCCATAATTCATATAATCCAAAATTATAGAGGATAAGATGGTTGGATGGTATCACCGACTCAATGGACATGAGTTTGAGCAAGCTCTGGGAGTTGGTGATGGACAGGGAAGCCTGGTGTGCTGCAGCCTATGGGGGTTGCAAAGAGTGAGCGACTGAACAGAACTGAATCTATGATAATATAAATAATTGATTAAAAAAAAACAAATGGGAAGTTGAAAAAATCTCATTATAGAAGAATTCAATGAAGAATTGAGGGAACTAGAATATTACATTAGTAGTTGCTGTGAGCAAAGTTCACCAATGTATGCTAAAACTAGTAAAACCATTAAGAGAAACAGAATTCTTGCAAATCTTCAAAGTATCTCCCCCAAAGTAAATGATTACAGTGATTTTTATGAATTATGGATTAATGATTATTTATTATTCTTTGGGTATATAATTTAGTATGGTCTTTATTTTATTGTAATTGTATTTTATTGTATCACATTGTATTGTATTGTAAAAATTGTTCCAGTCTTGGCCATTGGGAGATTTTTTGGTCTCTTTCTCTCTGACAAGGACCATTATGTATTCTGCCCTTCTCAAGTCCTTATTTTCTCTATCATAGTGTGTGATGCAGCAGGTTCATCTTGTGTTTCCTCAGTTATAGTGTTAGAATAAATCATTTCTTCAAGTAAAATCTTTTCACGTTAGTCATTCAGTAATATTTGACTCTTTGTGAGTCAGACACAAACACTGTAACCTTTGTGAGTCAGACCTATGGACTGTAACCTGTCAGGCTCCACTGTCCATGGAATTTTCCAGGCAAGAATACTGGAGTGGTTGCCATTTCCTCCTCCAGGGGATCTTTCCTACCCAGGGATCGAACCTGGGTCTTTTGCATTGCAGGTGGATTCTTTATTACCGAGCCACCAGGAAAGCCCCTAAATCTTTTGGGAGTCAGGTATTTAGAAATCATGATCTGGTTGTGGGGTGTGCTATATTACTTCTGGATGTCACCTTTTACATCCTTGACTGACAAAACTAGCAAATACATGTATGACCACCAATCCATGTATGCACAGATCTATATTACTGAACCTATCTATCGGTATGCACACTAAAATAAAAATAAGTTCACATATATATTTCTGAATCTAACCTCAGCACCATGGGGTTTACTGTAGACATTTTGCTTTGCTTATTTGTAAGTATGTTCTCTGGAAGTGAGAAACTAGGTGCAATTTATTTAATTATATGTTTAATTATAATTTAATTATACATATATATACATATCATGTATATATGGTATATATAAAATGTGTTCAGAATTACAAATCCGTATCTCTATGAAAGACAAATTTACCAACAAGACAATAGTGGTTGTATATAATTTATTTTGTCTTGAGCTGATAGCTACCAGTTGAAACACTGTTTTCAAGTTATTTAGGTCAGTTTTTTTACCACCTTCAGTGAAGTTATGTAATATATTTGTAATGTGATGACATATTTTTGGTCACAGTCTACAGTCCATCCTGAAATCTCTTGACTTGCTTGTCGTTTTCTCTCTCTCTTATTTAATTTGCACACAGGAAAGTTCAGTCTTTGTTGTGTATAATTCTGTGTGTCTTGACATATGCATAGTCATGCAGCTAATACCCTAGTCCCATGTGGAAAAAAGGAAAATTTCATCACCATAAAATTCTCTTCTGTGGACCCTTTGCAAGAAACTACTCCCTCTACTCTAAGCTTCTGGTATCACTGATTTGTTTTCTACTCCTTAAGGTTTAGCCTTTTTCAGAATGGGTCTTCTGTGCCACCGGCCAACTGTTTTTCAAAGTCACCACATCATTTTACATTCTCCCTAGCAGTGTATGTAGATCCTAATTTTTCCACATTCCACTAACATTTTTATTTTCTGTCATTTTATTATAGTTATTCTAGCGGGTGTGAAGTGGTATCTCACTTTAGTTTTGATTTTTAATTCCCAAATGCCTGAGTCTCTTTTTCATATTTATATTGGCCATCTGCATGTATTCTTTGGAGAAATGTTTGTTCAGTTCCTTTGTGCAATTTTTAAATTGGTTATTGGACCTTTTATTATTGAATTATAGTAGCTTTTAGATGTTCAGGATAATAGACCATTATCATATATATAACTTGCAAAAGTTTTCTCTCATTTTCTGTTGTTTTTTCACCTTTTGTAGTATCTTTTTAAGTTCAGAAGTTTTAAATTTTGAAACCAAGTTTATCTGTTTTTTTCTGTAGTTTGGTGTGATGCCTTAGAATACTGTTGCTTAATCCAAAGTTTCACATCTATATTTTTTTTCTAAGAGTTTTATAACTTTAGTTCTTACAGTTATATATTTCATCCATTTTGAGTTAATTTTTGTATATGCTCTGAGATATGTGTCCAACTTCATTCTTTTTAAAAAGTAAATTTATTTTTGGGTAAGCAGGGGCTAGTCTCCATTTGCAGTGGTGTGCGGCTTCTTCCTGTGATGGTTTCTACCACAGCTGAGCACAGGTCTAGGGCATGTGGGCTCCGCATGCCAGAGCACAGGCTCAGTAGTTGTGGAACAAGGGCTTAGTTGTTCTGCAGCATGTGGAATCCTCCCTGTCCAGAGATTGAACCCGTCTCCTGCATTGGCAGGCAGATTCTTTACCATTGAGCCACCAAGGGAGCCCACAACTTCATTCTTTTGAATGTATCTAAGCAAAAAAATATATCTACCCAAGTAACACAGTAGGTGCTGAGAGAGGGCATCAGAGGGCAGACAGGCTGAAACCACAATCACAGACAACTAGCCAATCTTATCACATGGAACATAGCCTTATCTAACTCAATGAAACAAAGCCATGTTGTGCAGGGCAACCCAAGACGAACGGGGTCATGGTGGAGAGGTCTGACAGAATGTGGTCCACTGGAGAAGGAAATGGCAAACCACTTCAGTATTCTTGCCTTGAGAACCCCATGAACAGTATGAAAAGGTAAAATGATAGGATACTGAAAGAGGAACTCCCCAGGTCGGTAGGTGCCCAATATGCTACTGGAGATCAATGGAGAAACAACTCCAGAAAGAATGAAAAGATGGAGCCAAAGCAAAAACAACACCCAGTGACTGGTGATAGAAGCAAGGTCCAATGCTGTAAAGAGCAATACTGCATAGGAACCTGGAATGTTTGGTCCATGAGTCAAGGGAAATTGGAAGTGGTCAAGCAGGAGACGGCAAGGGTGAACACCAACATTCTAGGAATCAGCGAACTAAGATGGACTGGAATGGGGGAATTTAAAACTCAGATGACCATCATATCTACTACTGTGGGCAGAAATCCCTTAGAAGAAATGGAGTAGCCATCATAGCCAACAAAAAGTCTGAAATGCAGTATTTGGATGCAATCTCAAAAACGACAGAATGACCTCTGTTTGTTTCCAAGGCAAACCATTCAATATCATGGTAATCCAAGTCTATGCCTGACAGTAACACTGAAAAAGTTGAAGTTGAACAGTT
>NW_011495020.1:27381-28551 GCF_000754665.1 Bison bison bison
CTTTTAGAACTAACACCCCAAAAAGGTAGCCTTTTCATTATAGGGGACTGGAATGTAAAAGTAGGAAGTCAAGAAACACCTGGAGTAACAGGCAAATTTGGCCTTGGAGTATGGAATGAAGCAGGGCAAAGACTAATAGAGTTTTGCCAAGAGAATGCATTGGTCATAGCAAACACCCTCTTCCAACAACACAGGAGAAGATTCTACACATGGACATCACTAGACGGTCAACACTGAAATCAGATTGGTTAAACTCTTTGCAGTCAAAGATAGAGAAGCTCTAGACAGTTAGCAAAAGACCAGAGCTGACTGTAGCCCAGACCATGAAATCTTTATTGCCAAATTCAGACTTAAATTGAAGAAAGTGGGGAAAACCACTAGACCATTCTGTTATAAACTAAATCAAATCCCTTATGATTATACAGTGGAAGTGAGAAATAGATTTAAGGGACTAAATCTGATAGAGTGCCTGATGAACTATGGATAGAGGTTCATGACATTGTACAGGAGACAAGGATCAAGACCATCCCTAAGGAAAAAAAAATGCAAAAAAGCAAAATGGCTGTCTGAGGAGGCCTTACAAATAGCTGTGAAAAGAAGAGAAGTGAAAAGCAAAGGAGAAAAGGAAAGATATAAGCATCTGAATGCAGAGTTCCAAAGAATAGCAAGGAGAGATAAGAAATACTTCCTCAGTGATCAATGCAAAGAAATAGAGAAAAACAATAGAATGGGAAAGATTAGACACCTCTTCAAGAAAATTAAGAGATACCAAGGGAACATTTCATGCAAAGATGGGCTCAATAAAGGACAGAGATGATATGGACCTAACAGAAAGAGAAGATATTAAGAAGAGGTGATAAAAATACACAGAAGAAATGTACAAAATAGCTTCATGACCAGATAATCACGATGGTGTGATCACTCACCCAGAGCCTGACATCCTGGAATGTGAAGTCAAATCGGCCTTAGGAAGCATTGCTATGAACAAAGCTATTGGAGGTGATGGAATTCCATTTGAGCTATTTCCAATCCTAAAAGATGATGCTGTGAAAGTGCTGCACTCAATATGCCAGCAAATTTGGAAAACTCAGCAGTGGCCACAGAACTGGAAAGGTCAGTTTTCATTCCAATCCCAAAGAAAGGCAATGCCAAAGAATACTCAAACTACAA
>NW_011495020.1:28651-28846 GCF_000754665.1 Bison bison bison
ATCCAAGTCTATGCCTGAACAGTAACACTGAAAAAGTTGAAGTTGAACAGTTCTGTGAAGACCTACAAGACCTTTTAGAACTAACACCCCAAAAAGGTATCCTTTTCATTATAGGGGACTGGAATGTAAAAGTAGGAAGTCAAGAAACACCTGGAGTAACAGGCAAATTTGGCCTTGGAGTATGGAATGAAGCAG
>NW_011495020.1:28955-38755 GCF_000754665.1 Bison bison bison
AAAACATCTATTTCTGCTTTAATGACTATGTCAAAGCCTTTGACTGTGTGGATCACAATAAACTGTGGAGAATCCTGAAAGAGATGGGAATACCAGACCACCTGACCTGCCTCTTTAGAAACTTGTATTGAGGTCAGGAAGCAACAGTTAGAACTGGACATGAAACAACAGACTGGTTCCAAATAGGAAAAAGAGTACATCAAGGCTGTATATTGTCACCCTGCTTATTTAACTTATATGCAGAGTACATCATGAGAAATGCTGGGCTGGAGGAAGCACAAGGTGGAATTGGGATTGCTAGGAGAAATACCAACAACCTGCAGATGATGCCACCCTTATGGCAGAAAGTGAAGAAGAACTAAAGAGCCTTTTGATGAAAGTGAAAGAGGAGAATGGAAAAGTTGGCTTAAAGCTCAACGTTCAGAAAACTAGATCATGGCATCCGGTCCTATCACTTCATGGCAAATAGATGGGGAAACAGTGGAAACATTGGCTTTTTTGGGCTCTGAACTCACTGCAGATGGTGATTGCAGCCGTGAAACTAAAAGATGTTTACTTCTTTTAAGGAAAGTTATGACCAAACTAGACAGTATATTGAAAAGCAGAGACATTACTTTGCCAACAAATGTCCGTCTAGTCAAGGCTATGGTTTTACCAGTAGTCATGTATGGATATGGGAGACTCTGAAGAAAGCTGAGCGCTGAAGAATTGTTGCTTTTGAACTGTGGTTTTGGAGAATACTCTTGAGAGTCCCTTGGACAGCAAGGAGATCCAACCAGTCCATCTTGAAAGAGATCAGTCCTGGGTATTCACTGGAAGACTGATGTTGAAGCTGAAACGCCAATATTTTGGCCACGTGATGCAAAGGGCTGACTCATTTGAAAAGACACTGATGCTGGGAAAGATTGAGGGCAGGAGGAGAAGTGGACGACAGAGGATGAGATAGTTGGATGGAATCATCGACTCACTGGACATGAGTTTGGATAAACTCCAGAAGTACGTGATGGAGAGGAAACCTGGCATGCTGGAGAGGAAACCAGTTCATGGGGTTTCAAAGAGTTGGACACGACTGAGCGACTGAACTGAACTGAACGCAAAAATTGTCTCAGCACTATTTATTGAAAAAACTGTTCTTTCCTCATTGAATTGCCTTGTACATAATCAATTGACCATAAAGGTTTGGGTTTACTTCTGAATTGTCAGTTTTATTTTATTTATGTATATGCATATGCTAACTTCACAAGGTATTGTTTACTATAGCTTTCCAGTAAGTTTTGAAATCAGAAAATAGAAATCTCCAACCTTATTTTTTTGTCTCAATTTTTGGGGTTTTTCTGGGTTTCTTACATTTCCTTATAAATTTTAGATTTAGCTTGTCAATTTATGCAAAATAAGCCATTTGGGGTTTTGATAGAGATTGTGTTTCCTCTATAGATCAATTTTCGGTTTTACATCTTTTTAAGCCACTTCTTCCAACCTATAGTTTATCCTGCAGACTGATAAATTATTTAAATCTATTTCAATGTCATGACATAGGAAAGAAAGGAAACAAATAGAGGGTACAAAAGATAACATAAAATGGTAGTTTATGAGGTATGTTGCGAAGGGTGGTTAGAAATATACATTCAGCAGAATGTTCTAGAGCAGTGATTTCCAACTGGTGTGGAGCACTGCTTTTACTATGAAAAATAGTTATGTACCCCATGAAGCTAAATATAATAAATCTAAGGGACTTTTAAATTAAAAAAAATATATTTCTCTAACATTTTTAGTGTTATGATGTCATTTCAAAATAATATTATGTTAAAATGGCATATCTTAATAATATAATGTGTTTGGAAGTTCTATGCTGATTCTGTAAGTTTGTATTTTCTCTGTTTTAGTTGCCTAAAAGCTTCAAATTCTGAAATATATGCAGGACCCTTGTATTGTCAAGATTCTCAGCTGTAAGAAATAGAAAATAACTCTGGATATTTGAAAAAGAGAATGATTCTTTAAAAGGATACTAGATAATTCATTGCCTGTCTAGGAGGGCTAGAAAATTATAGCAGAAGCTTCCATTGTGGATGTGACTCTGGTCACATATACTAATTCTAGCCTACACTATAGGAAGTTTCCAGAAAGGCCTTGGCAATCACATTCTGAGAATATGAATCTGCCACCATACTTTAGTGTTAAAAGCTGGCGCCTATAATGGAAACTTTTTAAAGCTCTAGTTTAGTTTACAGCTCTCTGTGATGATTCAATTAAATTAGACAAATGTGCTTTGACCACCCACTATGAGCACTTGGCTAGGTGCCAATCATGAGCCCTGCTATGTTTGACTTGGCTTGCAAACAACTTAGCCATGTTAAATGTGTTTCCTTGCCTACCAGTGAATGAGTGAGGGTAACTCTCCAACTCTGTTGGGTTTTGATACTAAACAGCACATCCCTGAGAGCCCCGCTGCACCTGATGTATACACAGAAAGCAGGAACAAGAATAATTACAATCAGGCTTCTGCTGGCTGTGCTTAACATCAGCAAGTCAGCAGAGTGCCAATCAGAGCCATTTCTGCAGAAGCTTGTGATGGGAGCTTCCCTTTTCTCACAGCAAGATGGCCAGTGTGTAGGAAATAAACAACCCTTGCATGCTTTTCCAAACTGTAGTTCCCCTACTTGAAAAAAACTCACAACAAATTGAGAGTGCAAAAGTGGTTTCCTGTGGTGTTAAATATGGGAATGTCTTCAAGATGTTCCACTTCAGAATTCTTTGGGGGAAGCAGGCAAGCTAGCTGAGGCGGCAACATTCAACACTTATGAATTTCTGGTGTATTATGGTAAAGACCTTAGCCAAGCATTGTGTGTTGATGGCAAACTTACATGTTTAGTGTTAGGTGCAAAATTTTCTGAGACTACCTTTACGCATGTCAAAATAAGAAGTCCTGTTGGTAACATAAACTGTTTGAGTCATGGGAACACCAAATGTCTGAGAGAGTGAAAATGGTTTATTTTTTAATGGCATACTTATGTAATAGAGTTGGGCTTATTCTTAGTAAGTAGCTGCTAACTATTAAATTTATTTTAAATATACAAATATTTAAAAAATATGACATCAATTCCTGACATTTCAGTGCAATAATTTAATGAAAGTAACTGTGCTAAGTCACTTCAGTTGTGTCTGACTCTGTGTGAACCTGTGGACTGTAGCCTGCCAGACTCCTCTGTCCATGGGATTCTCCAGGCAAGAATACCAGAATGGGTTGCCATGCCTTTCTCCAGGGGATCTTCCTGACCCAGGGATTGAACTGTGTCTCTTACATCTCCTGCATTGGCAAGTGGGTTCTTTACCACTAGTGACACATGGAAAGTAACTATGAGGGAATTATTTAGAGAAGGTGAACATTTTTTGAGTGCATGTAGAAGGCAATGGCACCCCACTCCAGTACTCTTGCCTGGAAAATCCCACGGACGGAGGAGCCTGGTAGGCTGCAGCCCATGAGGTTGCTAAGAGTTGGACATGACTGAGAGACTTCACTTTCACTTCTCACTTTCATGCATTGGAGAAGGAAATGGCAACCCACTCCAGTGTTCTTGCCTGGAGAATCCCAGGGACGGGGGAGCCTGGTGGGCTGCCGTCTATGAGGTCGCACAGAGTCAGACACGACTGAAGCGACTTAGCAGCAGTAGCAGCAGCAAAGTAAAAAATAATTTTTATTTAATTTAAAAACATTTTTATTTTTTTAACTGGTAGGAAACTGTTTTACAATGTTACGTTGGGTTCTGCTATACAACAACACAAATCAGTCATAATTATATATATATATATATTTATATGTAAATACACACACACATATAATTGAGCCTCCCTCTCTTCCCTGCATCCCACCCCCTTTAGGTCAGGCCAGGCTGGGCTCCCTGTGTTATATAACAACTTCTCATTATCTATTTTACATATGATATTATAATGCTACATTATAATATTACAATGCTACTTTCTCAGTTCATCCCTCTTTCACCTTCCCCTAGTCCACAAGTCCGTTCTCTACTAGGTTCATCAGTACATTGTTTCTAGATTCCATATATGTGTGTTGATACTTGTTTTTCTCTTTCTGACTTACTTCATTTTGTATAACCGACTCTAGTTCATCCACTTTAATACAGCTGACTCAAATCTGTTCCATTTTATGGCTGCATAATATTCCATTGTATATGTGTACCACATCTTTAGCCATTCATCTGTTGATGGACATCTAGGTTGCTTCCATGTCCTGCCTGTTGTAACTATTGCTATAATGAACATTGGGGTGCATGTGTTTTTTAGAATTATGGTTTTTCTCAGGATATATGCCCAGTAGTGGGGTTGCTGTGTTATATGGTAGATTTATTCCTAGTATTTAAAGGACTCTCCATACTGTCTTCCATAATGTCAATATCAGTTTACATTTCCACCAACAGTGCAGTAGGGCTCCCTTTTCTCCACATCCTCCCCAGTATTTATTTTTTGAAGATTTTTTGATGGTGTTCATGTTGACTGGTGTGAGGTAATACCTCATTTAGTTTTGATTTGTATTTCTATAATAATGAGTAATGTTGAGCATCTTTTCATGTGTTTGTTGGCAATCTGTATGTCTTCATTAGAGAAATGTCTGTTTAGGTTTTCAGCCCATTTTTTGATTGGGTTTTTTTTTGATATTGAGCTGTATGAGGTCCTTATATATGTTGGGGATCCTTTGTCAGTTGCTTCATTTGGCATTTTCTCCCATTATGTGGGTTGTTGTTTCATCTTATTTATAGTTTCCTTTGCTGTGCAAAAGCTTTTAAGGTTGATTAGGTCTGTTTATTTTTGTTTTTATTTCCATTAATCTAGAAGATGAGTCATAGAGAATATTGTTGTGATTTATGTCAGGGAGTATACTACCTCTGTTTTCCTCTAAGAGCTCTGTAGTTTCTGGTCTTTATGTCTTTAATCCATTTTGAGTTTATTTTGCGTATGGTGTTAGGAGGTGTTCTAATTTCATTTTTTTACACATAGCTGCTTGGTTTTTCCAGTACCACTTATTGAAGAAGCTGTCTTTTCTCCCCTGTGTATTCTTGCCTCCTTTGTCAAAGACAATGTGCTCATGTGTGCATGGGTTTATCTTTGGGCTTTCTATCTGGTTCCATTCATCTACATTTCTGTTTTTGTACCAGAACCATACTGTATTGATGACTGTAGCTTTGTAGAATAGTATGAAGTCAGGGAAGTTGATACCTTGAGCACCATTTTCTTTTTCTCAAGATTGCTTTGGCTTTTTGGGGTCTTTTGTGTTTCCATACAAATTGTGAATTTTTTTTTGTTCTAGTTCTATGAAAAATGCCATTGATAGTTTAACAGGTGTATCATTGAATTTTTTGATTGCTTTAGGTAATATAGTCATTTTGACAATATTGATTGTTCCAATCTGAGAACACGATATACCTCTGTATTCATTTGTGTTGCCTTTGATTTCTTTCATTAGTGTCTTATAGTTTTCTGCATATAGTTCTTCTGTCTCTTTAGGTAGGTTTATTCCTAGGTATTTAATTTTTTTGTTGTCTCAAGTGAATGAGATTGTTTACTTAACTTCTCTTTTTGAAATTTCATTGTTAGTGTATAGGGATGCAAGGGATTTCTGTGTATTAATTTTATATCCTGAAACTTTACTAAATTCACTGATTAGCTCCAGTATTTTTTGGTGGCAGTTTTAGGGTTTTCTGTGTGTGGTATCAGGTCATCAGCTCACAGTGAGAGTTTTACTTCTTTTCCAATCTGAATTCTTTTTGTTTCTTTTTCTTCTCTGATTGCTATGCTAGGACTTTCAAACCTATATTGAATTTTAATGGTGAGAGTGGGCACCCTTATCCTATTCCTGATCTTAGAGGAAATTCTTTCAGGTTTTCACCATTGAGAATAGTGTTTGCTGTTGGTTTGTTGTATATAGTCTTTAATATGTTAAGGTAGGTTCTTTCTATGCTGATTTCTGAAGAGTTTTTATCATAAAGATTTTTTTTGATATGGACTATTTTTAAAGTCTTTATTGAATTTGTTGCACTATTACTTCTGTTTTATACTTTGGGTTTTTGGCCATGAGTCATGTGTGATCTTAGCTACCTGACCAGGGATTGGACCTACACCCCCTGTATTGGAAGTTGAAGTCTTAGCCACTGGACTGCCAAGGAATTCTCTAAAAAATAACTTTTAGACTATGCTTTCCATATGCATTTGTAAAAGTGCATGTGAATGCATGTGTATATGTGTGTGTATGATGAAGTGGTGTTGACAAAAAACTTTTTAAACAACAAAATCAAAGTTTTTAATAGTACTAGTTATCTATTATTGTATAATGAATTACTCCCTAAATTAGCTAATTAAAACTATAAACATTTATTATTTTAGAATTCAGAGGGTCAGAAATCTAGGTGCAGTTCAGTTGGGTGGTTCTGATGATGGAGCTCTTAGAAGTTTGCAATTAGGAGGTTGGCTAGAATTGTATTCATTTGAAGACTTGACAAGGACTGGAGGATTCTCTTCCAAGATAGTTCATTCAACATCACTGCTCTCTGGAGAAGGTCTTAGTTCTTCATTGGCTATTGTCAGGATGCTTTACTTTTCTCCATTTGGACATTTTCATGGGTATGAATGCATCAATATATCATCTATATATAATAGCTAACTTCTCATGCAGAAAGCAGTCCAAAAGAAAGTGTAAGACAGAAGCCACTGTCTTTTATGACTTAGTCTCAGAATTCACTCTGTCATATTCTTAATTCTCCATTAGATACATATATCAGCTCTATCTAATGTGATGGGAGTTATACAAGGCCAGAAACACTAGGACGTGATAATTTTGGGGGGCTCTCTTGGAGGTTGAATGTTACAGTAGATATATTGTTGTTTTTTAGTCACTAAATAGTGTCTGACTCTTTTGCTACCCCACAGGTTCTAGCCTACCAGGCTGCTCTGTCCATGGGATATCCCAGGCAAGAATATTGGAGTGGGTTGCCATTTCCTTCTCCAGGGGATCTTCTTCATCCAGAGATCTAACCCAAGTCTCCTGCCTTGGTAGGCAGATTCTTTACCATTGAGCCACCAAGGAAGCCTTACAGTACATATAAACAGGCTTATTTTAACAGTGGCTTGATAAAAAGTTCTTTGCTGGTTGACTGGACCAAATTGTTTGCTGAAAGAAGAAAAGTGATAATCAGTCCTAAACCAGTGTAGATTTCACAAAGGACTAATCATGCTGCACTGTCAAAATGAGTGACATAGACCTCTGATTTCCTCACATTATGTAATGACTACTTCTCTCCCTGGATAAAACACACAATTTTGCCAATGTTTATATGATTGAGTAAATTTTTTTGTTGGATTTGTAGGACACAGCATTTACTATTTGGTATACCAGCATTTTTGAAAGAAAAAATAACCATGTTATTTTCTGATATATTTTTATTTATAAAAAATGAAATTTAAATAACCGAGAATAACTGAGTAGTATGGGCCACATACTATACATAGTATAATAGGGCTTCCCTGATAGATAAGTTGGTAAAGAACTCACCTGCGATGCAGGAGACCCCAGTTGCATTCCTAAGTCAGGAAGATCCACTGGAGAAGGGATAGGCTACCCACTTCAGTATAATGGGGCTTCCCTGTGGCTCAGCTGGTAGAGAATCTGCCTGCAATGCAAGACCTGGGTTCAATTCCTGGGTTGGGAAGATCCCCTGGAGAAGGCAAAGGCTACCCACTACAGTATTCTGGCCTGGAGAATTCCATGGACAGTCCATGGAATGGCAAAGAGTTGGACACGACTGAATGACTTTCACTAGCTCACTATGGGCCACAAAGCTATATTTGTGAATCTTGCAACAGAAAGATGTAACTAATTGGTCCATTGTCAGAGTAGTTGAACATATACTAAATGTTTATAGTATAATAAAAGCAAAAACAGAATAAAACCGTGTCCTATACTTAAAGATTTATTTATTATATTCTCAAGAGAAATTTCTTTTTGCCCTCAAATACATACCTTTATAAAGTTTTCCAATATAATAGGTTCTCTTTTTAGTTATGCATAATTTCCATTTTTCTAATTAATTTTTAATATAAAAAAGGTCCAACAAAATCTATTATAATATTATCATGTAAATTCAGAATTGTATAAGAATCTTTCATTTTGGGAGTTAGACACCTGGGTTTCAAGGTGTAAGTATTTTAAATAGTGAGCAGCTGAGTCTGGACTAGCACTAGCACTAGAATGGTTTGTGACTCTGAATTGAGTTCTCCCATCTCTAATAGGAATATTATTCCTCTGTTTTTCTCACTCAAACATTTTACATTTGGCTTATATACAGAAGCTCAGGCTAACCAAACCTGAAGATGTTGTATTTTTATTTAGTAAAGATATTCTCTCTTGGACTTATATCTAATTTATCATTAACATATAGAAATGTGTGGTCTTGTTATTGACATTGATCAAAAATGTACCAAACCACAACAAATAGATTACTTAAATTTTACAAGCACCCTGATAATTCCTTCCACCACTCAGCGCTTCCTGTATCTAATTCAGTTCTGCTGGAAGAATCCACCATGCAGAATGCCTTTAGATTAATAAGAATATTAACTTACTTGCTATACCTTCCTATTGGAAAGAGGAATTAGAGAATAGAGGTGCTGGTGTGTTTCTGTAAAAAAAAATGTAGGACAATTTGAGTTTTTTCCTTCTGCTTTTCTCCAACTAGAGGAAAAATAAAATGGGAATAAAATATCTGTATTTTTTTGGAAAAGAGTCTGATAATATACCAACTCATGAGAGAGGACACAAAAATGGCCTAACAACATTTAAAGTGTTCTTTTAAACTCTGTTACATTCTGAAGTACTATTTCTAAATGGTAAGCTTTTTTCTTGCTTGATAGCTTTGACTTTCCAATATTGTATATGATTGCCTGCCTTAGTGTGCAAATTCAAATTTCAAAAGGCATTTTACTTTTCTCTAAGAACATTTAAGTTGTGTTTGGCTTTGTGTTTTAATCTTGGTTTCATTTCTAGTCAGAATATTAGCATTTTGGGGCAGGACCTTAAGCTGGTTAGATTATTCAAATTTTTATCTACCCTTGATCCAACTTTCTTAATGATAAAATATATAAATATTTCTTTTTAACTAAATAAAATAGAAGTTTTATGTGATTTTCAATCTGTTGTAAGGTGCCCAACGTGCTACTGGAGATCAGTGGAGAAATAACTTCAGAAAGAATGAAGGGATGGAGCCAAAGCAAAAACAATACCCAGCTGTGGATATGACTGGTGATAGAAGCAAGGTCCGATGCTGTAAAGAGCAATATTGTGTAGGAACCTGGAGTGTCAGGTCCATGAATCAAGGCAAATTGGAAGTGGTCAAACAAGAGATGGCATGAGTGAATGTCGACATTCTAGGAATCAGCGAACTGAAATGGACTAGAATGGGTGAATTTAACTCAGGTGACCATTATATCTACTACTGCAGGCAGGAATCCTTTAGAAGTGGAGTAGCCATCATGGTCAACAAGAGAGTCCAAAATGCAGTACATGGATGCAATCTCAAAATCGACAGAATGATCTCTGTTCATTTCCAAGGCAAACCATTCAGTATCACAGTAATCCAAGTCTATGCCCCAATGAGTAACGCTGAAGAAGCTGAAGTTTAATGGTTCAATGTAGACCTACAAGACCTTTTAGAACTAACACCCAAAAAAGATGTCCTTTTCATTATAGGGGACTGGAATGCAAAAGTAGGAAGTCAAGAAACACCTGGAGTAAC